>NC_088807.1:1952697-2109460 GCF_011386835.1 Chrysemys picta bellii | reverse complement strand
GCTCCCTGCACCGGCTCAACCCGGCTCGCCCCCCCACCGTCACACCGGGGTCCTCCTCTGGGGGGCATAAGGGAGGGGCAGTCGTTAGCAGCTGGTTCTGGGGAGATGCAGCACCGGTAAGTTGGGGGAGCCAGGACTCCTGGGTTCTGCCCCCCCCCCGCTCTGGGAGGGGGAGTGGGGTCTAGTGGGTTAGAGGAGGGGAGGCTGGAGCCAGGACTCCTGGGTTCTCTCCCTGGCTCTGGGAGGCGAGTGGGGGCTAGTGGGTTAGAGGAGGGGAGGCTGGAGCCAGGACTCCTGGGTTCTCTTCCCAGCTCTGGGATAGGAGTGGGGTCTAGTGGGTTAGAGGAGGGGAGGCTGGGAGCCAGGACTCCTGGGTTCTCTTCCCAGCTCTGGGAGGGGAGTGGGGTCCTAGTGGGTTAGAGGAGGGGAGGCTGGGAGCCAGGACTCCTGGGTTCTCTCCCTGGCTCTGGGAGGCGAGTGGGGGCTAGTGGGTTAGAGCAGCAGGGGCTGGGAGCTAGGACTCCTGGGTTCTCCCCCCGGCTCTGGGAGGGGGAGTGGGGGCTAGTGGTTGGAGCGGGGTGTGGGGACCAGGGCGGGGGCAACGCCACGCCGGATCTGACCCGCTCTGGTCCCTGCAGGAGGCCCGGCGGCTGGGCGAGAAGGCGGCGCGGTGCCGGCGGCAGGAGCTCTTCCAGCTCCGCTCCATCCGGCTGCAGGTGAAGCGGCGCGAGGGCCGAGCTGCTGCGCCGGAGGCGGGCGCGGCTGGCGAAGAGACGGGCCGAGGCCACCAAGCCCCGGCGGCTGGGGAGGCTCAAGTGAGCGGCGTGGGGGGGCCTGTCTCTCTGAGCGTGGCGGGCACATGGGCACGGCTCTCCGGTGGGGAAGGGGCGGGGATTTCCCAGGTGCTGGACCCCTGGGGACCCGGGAGAGGGGTCAGGGCAGGGTATGCAGGGGACAGCTTAAGGGGGGTGTCGTGCAGGGGTACAGCAGGGAGCTGGGGGTGCTGGGCGGGGGTATAAAGGAGCCAGGGGATATGGGAGCTGGGGGTGCTGGGCAGGGTATGAAGGGGGCCCTGGGGTGAAGCGGGTGTAGGGAGCTGGCACGTAAAGGGGGCTCCGGCAGGGGCTGTTTTCAGGGCACGCATGTTGGGGGGCTGCTCCTCTTCTAACCCTCCTCCCCCCCGGGGGGTCTCTCCGGCAGATACGAAGACCCCGACCTGGAGGTGCAGCTGAGCACGGAGCTGGCCGAGTCCCTGCGGACGCTGAAGGTGGGTGCCCGGGCCAGCGGCCATCTCCCTGGCGCCTGGGTGGCTGTTGGTATCCCCGGGGTTCGGTGTTTCGGGGGGTGGAGCAGACGCTGGTGCCCCGTGATGAGACCCATCCTTGCGCTACGAGGATTCGCAGCACTGCATGCTGGGAATGTGAAGGTCACCCGGGGTTTCCCGGGCCCTGCCCAGTGGGGAAGGACCTGGGGACTGAGGGCACCAGATGTAGCCTCCTCCTTGTCCGGTGCACACAGACAGGCCAGTGACCCAATTGGCAGTGGGCACCGTGTCCTGTGCGTCCAGTCCGGTCCCAGCCTCTGACGGGCTGGTGCCAGGTGCCCCCCAGTGGATGATTATGGGATAACCTGCCCGCAGAGGCAATTCCTGCCTGACCCCCGTGGCTGGCAGCTGGCTCCTGCCCTGAAGCATGAGAGTTTATAGCCCGTTGTTCAATGAGGGGTGCCCACGGGTGGCCCTGTGCCCCCCCTGCTCCCCCACCTCAGCCGATGGAGTGTCTGGTGGGACAGGAATTGGCTTCCTCTCTGCCCCGTGGCCCCCCGCAGTCTGGGGCAGTGGGAGAGGGGGCGGCAGCAGGGGAGGGGCTGAAGGGGGGTGGCTTAGCGCTCTAACTCTGCCAGGGGGGCCATCCGCTCCCTCGGTCTCCCCATCTGGCTGCTCTGAGGGTCACTCCCCCCACGCTGCCTCTTGAAGCTCTGTTGGGGGGGCATCCCAGCCCTGTGCCGGGCCCTGAGGCTGGGGTGAGGGGCAGCCTCCCCTTAGCCAGGCACAGACGGACGCCCCCCGGCTCTGACCGGCTTTGCCCGTCTCTCGCTCAGCCCGAGGGCAGCGTCCTGCGCGACCGCTTCAAGAGCCTGCAGAAGAGAAACCTGATCGAGCCCAGGGAACGCGCCAAGTGAGTGGGGGGCGCTGGGCACCGGGCAGCCTGGGCCTGCTCCGCGAGGGGGGAGGTTGGCAGGACACTCCTGACCCCCACGTGCCCCGGGGGGGGGGTCCCTACCCGTTGGCTGATGCCCTGGGACGGTTTGGGCAGCGTGGGCGTCTCTAGCCATGCATGGGGCATTGAGGTGCTGGACCAGCACTGGGGGGGACTGGGGGGTGGGGACGGGTTCCTCCCCCACAGGTTCCAAATCGGGCTCTGGCTTGGGGGGGGGGGGGTTAGTGGGGGGGAAAATCAGGCAGGGCCCATCCTGGGTCCCTCCCCCTCTCGGTGGGTTTGTTTGAGGGGCCTGTACCCCGTTCCTTGTGGCTGGGAACTAACCCCCCTGTCCCCGTCGCCCCCCCAGGTTCAAGAGGAAATACCGGCTGAAGTACGTGGAGAAGAGAGCCTTCCGCGAAGTCACGTGAGTGGGGTTGTGGGGGGACCCATGGGCTGGGGGCGCTGGGTGGGGGTGGAGATGGGGGCAGGGCTGCCCCTCTCTCTGGGGTTACCCCGTTCTGGGGATAAAGGCTTCGGTCTCTGGGATTTCACCAGCAGCAGAGTCCCTGAATGCCCCGTTCCTGCCCCCCCCCGGCTGCGCCCCCTAACCGCTCTCTGCTTTGCATTGCAGGTTGTAGGCCTGACCCCCTCTCGGCTCCTCGCTGCGCCCGGTTGTACCAACGATCTCATTAAAGACCTGGGCAATTCCTGTCGCTCCGGCTCCTCATTGCCTGCCCGGGCCCCTAGCACCCCCCGCGTCCCGCCTCGACCCCCCTGCTGGGCACCTGCCGAGGGCTTGTGGCGTGAGGCTGGGGTCTTGGCGTTAATATGGGGGGGGGGGAATGTGGGGCAGCGGGTCCCTCCGGGGGGCTGGGGGCCGGCTGCCCGGTTTCGGCGTGGCTGCGATCCAGGGCTGGACGGCGGCTGCCCGCTGGCACCACGGGGCTGGCATTGGCAGGGCGCCAGTGCTGTGATTAGACGCGCCTGGTTTAGCAACATCTGGCTTCTGTTCAGGACAGAGTCTCTCCCCCCCAACTGTTGTGGAGGCCGCTTGGCTCACAGCTCCCACCGCGGCAGCTGCCCGTCAGCTCCTCTCTGCCCCTCCCGAGAGCTCGTGCCGGGGGAGGGAGTGGGGGCTGGGAGCCAGGACTCCTGGGTTCTCTCCCCGCCTCTGCCGCTGAGTGGACCATTCTGGCCCAGCCCCAGAGCTGCTGGAGGAACCCAGGAGTCCTGGCTCTCAGGGAGGCCCCCAACCTGCCATACACCCCGTCTGAAAGCCCAGAGACCCCTCGGCGTCTCCCCCGGGCTCCTGCTGAGGTCGGGGGGGGGGGAGACAGACGCTGACAGATCTGGGTTCCCGGCCGGATCCTCCTTGCGCCGCGTTGCTGCCCCTCCTTCCCCTGGGCCCTGCGGAGCCGTGGGGCGTGGCCCTGCCAGGAGCTGCTTGGCGGGGGTTAGCCGCTGAACTGCTGGGAGCCTCTTGTTTGTTGCAGAAGACCCTACAATAACAAACCACTGCCTGACTCTGGGAGGGGAGTGGGGTCTAGTGGTTGAAGCAGGGAGGGGCTAGGAGCCAGGACTCCTGGGTTCTATCCCTGTCACATGTGACCACGTCCCCTCTCTCTGCCTCAGTTTCCCCCATCATGCTACCAGTCTGCTTCATGGACCCAGGGCCCTCCCCTGGCCAGGGACAGTGGCTGAAGATTTCTAGCTGTGGGGGGTCTATTGCTACCTGGGGTGACCCCGCCCCCACACTGCCCCCCTCCACCAGCGAGGGGATCTCCCTGGCCAGCTCCGCTCCCCTGCCGGCGCCCGCAGCAGCTGGCTCTGGGGGACGTGCTGACGCGGCGTCCCGGCTCCCATGCATAATTCAGGCCACCTAATGCAGTTTCGATGTCGTGGGCCACGACTTCCTTCCAGCTGCCACCGAAAATAGAAACAGCCCCAGCCTGGCCTGGCGACCCCTGTGCCCACCAAGGGGGGCCGGGCCCAGCTCCCCCGGCCAGCGCTGGGCAGGGACTCCTGGGGGACCGAGCCCCATGTACTGGGGGGGCTCTCCCCCTGGGGCCATGCTAGCCACGATGCACAGGGGCGGGGGGCTCCAGAGGGGGCAGGCTGCCTTGCCCACCCCAGCCAGCTGCAGCCTCCAGCTTCGCCCCCTCGTGCCCAGGGGCTCTAACCATTAGACCCCACTCCCCTCCCAGAGCTGGGGAGAGAACCCAGGAGTCCTGGCTCCCAGCCCCCTGCTCTAACCACTAGACCCCACTCCCCTCCCAGAGCTGGGGAGAGATACCCAGGAGTCCTGGCTCCCAGCCCCCTGCTCTAACCACTAGCCTCCCCTCCCTGAGCCAGGGAGAGAACCCAGGAGTCCTGGCTCCCAGCCCCTTCCTCGTGCCCTGCTCTGCCCACACTCTGGTGGTTATTAATAGAGGCGTGACTGGGAATGAGGTGTCACCTCGTGGGTGCTAACGAACAAGCATGAGGGGAGGGGGGATGCTCTTGCCACGGTGCCAGGTCCCTGCTCACTTGGCACGGTTGTGTTCTTCCCCCCCCACCCCCCCGCGGTGATCCCAGCACAATGGGCAATGTGGGATCCCAATGGGGGCAGGTCCTGGGACCACCTATCTGACTGGCTACACCCACTTCCGCCCCCCCTCCCCCCATCTAGGCCTGGGAGGGGGCTCTGGCCTGGTGTCCCCCCGCCTCCTGTCCTCATGGGATTGATGCCCACTGCCCTCCCTTCATCCCTCCTCCCACCCCCAGGGGTCACCATCTCCCCCCCCCAGTGGGGGCCAGGTGCTGGCCATGGGGAGGGGCTGTGGTTGGGGCGTGATGAACCCTGGCTCCGTGTACAGACCGGCCCCCGGGAGGTGAGAGCTGGGTGTAGGGGCGAGACACCCGCCGATAACAGCTGCGTTGGACCCCTCCTGGTGTTGCCCAGCGCCGAGCCGACGACACCCCAGCGGGCACAGCCACAGCGCGCACAACCTGGCGACAACACCCCACCGGGCACAACCTGATAACACTCCAGCGGGCACAGCCATGGCGCGCACAACCCGACAACAACACCCCACCGGCCACAATCCAACTAAAACACCCTGGCCGCAGCACGCACAACCCGGCGACAACAGCCCAGTGGGCACAGCTGTGGCACACACAACCCAATGACAACACCCCAGCAGGCACAGCCGTGGTGCGCGCACAACCCGACAACCACGCCCCACCGGGCACAGCCGTGACAGGCACAGCCCAACGACAACACCCCAGCAGGCACAGCCGCGGCACACACAACCCAACGACGACACCCCAGTGGGCACAACCCGACGACAACACCCCAGCGGGCACAGCCGTGACAGGCACAGCCCAACGACAACACCCCAGCGGGCACAACCATGGCACATACAAACAACCTAGGACGACATTCCAGGAGGCCCATGGCTAAGCGTGGGGCTGTCACCGGGCGGCTGGGGGTCAGTGCTGGCTCACATGGGGTTGTTCCCCTTTGTGATTTCTGCCCCAGGAGCAGCAGGGGCCCCCATCCGGCTGAACGGCGGGGTGGTGGGGGAGGGGGTTTGTTTTGTTCAACAACCCAGAGCTTCAGGGCAGCGAGGGGCTTAAGAGGTGAAAGTGCCATGGGGGGGGAGGGATCAGCTTAGGGGGAGGCAGCAGAGAGGATTACTAAAGGGAGGGCACGGGGGGGGGGGGGGGGGCCTGGGAGCCAGGACACCTGGGTTCTGTCCCCAGCTCTGGAGACGGAGGGTCTCTCAGGGTTGAGGGGTGGGCTGGGGACTAGGACGCCTGGGTTCTATCCCTGGCCCTGCTGGGTGATCCTGGCCATGTCTTGCCCCCTCTCTGTGGCTCAGTTTCCCTCGCTGTAAATGGGGATGATATTAACGGGGGGGGGGCGCCGCCCTTGCGGTGCCTTGAGATCGGTGCTGGCCAAGGGCCGGACCATTATCTACAGGGGCTGGTCCCCGTCCCCCCCCCCATAAATGCAAAGTGCCCAGGGCTCGGGAGGGGGGATGTGGCCAGATGGTCCCAGCCCAGAGCAGCTTAAGGGCAGCAAATCCCGGCGGGGGGGCCATGACTTGCGACGCTGCCCCGCGGGCAGGTTCCTGGGACTGGCAGTGGGTGCTGAGCCAGACCCAGCCCCTGGCACCTCCCCCAGCCAGGCAGGGCCGAGGGGTTGTTTTGGGGGGGGCTGGGATTTCCCCCTTGGCAGTCCCATCTCCCAGCCACAAGCCCCTCGTCTCTAGTGGGAGGGGGGGTGCTGGCAGCAGGGAGCTGTCCACCCTGGGGCATTTCACCCCGTTTCTCTGTCTGCCCCACTCCCTGGGGTCGCCCGGCCTCGCCCACATGAGACAGGCTGGGCTGGACTGCCAGGGGAGAGCCCCCCCTCCCCCCCCAGCTCCATCCAGCACCCAGCTTATTTCTTAATTATTAAAAATTGCATCTGGTCATCGATTCTTTTTATTGTCAGCCCAAGGGCTGAGAAAAGCAGGGAGCCATGATCTGCCCCCTCCCTGCAGAAACACCCCCTGGCCCCCCCGCAAATATTCCCCACCCCTGGCTGATCCCAGGGCTGGAAAAGGCTGATGGGGGGGGGAGTTCCAGGAACCCACCCCCCTGCTTGCACCATGGTGGAAGACTCCAAGAAACAATAAATATTTTTTTTTAAGTGAGTTGGAGCCGGGAGCCCCCCCACACCCCAGCTGGATCTTGGGGGGGGGGTCATGTCTCCCGTTCAGCCCTTGGAGCAAACCTGCTGAGCCCCCCCTGGTCGGGAGGGGTGGCTCGAGAAGCACCCACTGGCGTTTGCATTGTAAAGCGGGAGGCCCCGGCCGCCCCCGGGCTCAAACGTAGGCGGACTCGCTGGACTGGGTCCGGCCCAGCGGCGGCACCTGGGCCAGGGCCGAGAGGTCCTTCTTGCGCACCTCGCAGACGGATTTGCGCCGCGCCTGCACGCCCCGGATGGCCGTCTTGATCTTGCGCCAGCCCAGGTGGTTGAGCTCGGCCAGGTTGAGCAGGACGCAGATCCCGCTGACCGCGAACATGAAGACCAGGAAGACGGTCTTCTCGGTGGGCCGGGAGACGTAGCACTCCACCTCCTTGACGCAGGGGTAGCGGTCGCACTCGAAGATGGCCGGCACGTTGAAGCCGTACAGGAAATACTGGCCCGCCAGGAAGCCGATCTCCAGCGCGTTGCGGAAGACCACCTGGATGATGTAGAAGCGGGAGATGCCCTCCTGCCGCTTCACCTTGGCGCTCTTGGGCGGGCGCCGGGGGGTGCTGGGCAGCTCCTTGACCTCCAGGCAGTCGGGTTCCTCCTTGGCCGAGCCCTCGGAGTTGTGCACCAGGATCCCGTTGACGCTCCGCGCCTTCCGGGCGTCCTTCTCCAGCAGCGGGTAGAGGAAGGAGTAGCGCCGGTCCCGCTGCTTGGCCGACTGGTGGACGGAGTAGGTGATGAAACAGAGGCTGGGCGTGCAGACCAGGATGATCTGGAAGACCCAGTAGCGGATGTGGGAGATGGGGAAGGCCTTGTCGTAGCAGGCCTGGTTGCAGCCCGGCTGCAGGGTGTTGCACATGAACATGGTCTGCTCGTCCTCGTACACCGTCTCGCCCACAATGGCCACGATCAGGATCCGGAAGATGACGACCACCGTCAGCAGGATCCTGTGGGGGGGAGGAGAGGGGAGGGACCCAGCTGGGCGCGGCGAGGGGAGCAGGCCCCGCTCTGCTGGGAGCCCGGGTGGCGGGGAGCTTGGGGCAGGCAGGACGCCTGGGTTCTCTCCCCAGTGCTGGGAGGGGAGTGGGGTCTGATGGTTAGAGTGGGGGAGGCTGGGAGGCAGGACGCCTGGGTTCTCTCCTCAGCTCTGGGAGGGTGTTTGATGCATTTGATCTTTTGCCCAGCTGCCGGAGCGGGGAGAAGGGCTAGTACCTCTCGTTCCCTGATTCTCGGTGGCAAATGCATCTGCTGCCCCCTTCCCTGGGGCCTTTCACTCCCAACCCTGCACCCCTAAAATGCAGCTACCTCTGGGGCGGAGCGCCTCAGCTACCACACAGGAAGGTTCACTCCATCGGGAAAAGACAGCCCACCCCATGGGGGGATTTGAACCGGTGGAGTCAGAGCCACCCCATGCCCACCAGCGGGTGGGGGGGGGAGGGGAGGTGCAGCGCACGCAAACCCCACAGGGCTGAAACCAGCATCCTCCTGGCCTTAAGAGACCGGCCTCCCCCCTGGGCCAGGCGCCGCCCAGACCCCGGCCGAGATCAAAGCCCATCACAGCGGACGCTGCCCAGACCCCAGCCGAGATCAGGGCCCCGTCGCACCGGCTGCCACCCGGACTCCAGCCAAGATCGGGGCCCCATCATGCCGGGCATCGCAGACCCAGCAGGAGACAGTCCCTGCCCCAAACTGCTCACTGTCTGAGCAAAGGGCAGATCATTCTCCGTTACAGCTGGGGAAACTGAGGCCCAGAGAGATGCAGGGACGTGCCCAGGGAATCAGGGCAGAGCAGGGATTAGAGCCCAGAGTCCCAGGGCGTTAACCCTGCGGCCGTGCCCTTCTGTGCCACTGACATGCTGCTTGGGCAGCCAGGAGAGCTGGTCCACCACATCCCCACCACCCCGGCTGCCTGGAATGCGAGCCTCATGCCTGTCAGGGACTCGATCCTCGCAGCCTCTGCTAGACCCGTACAGACAGGGAAACTGAGTCAGGGATTTGCACAAGGCTACCCAGGAACGTCGTCACAGAGCTGGGGAGAGAACCCAGGAGTCCTGGCTCCCAGCCCCCTGCTCTAACCACTAGACCCCACTCCCCTCCCCGAGCTGGGGAGAGAACCCAGGAGTCCTGGCTCCCAGCCCCCTCTGCTCTAACCACTAAACCCCACTCCCCTCCCCGAGCTGGGGAGAGAACCCAGGAGTCCTGGCTCCCAGCCCCCCCTGTTCTAACCACTAGACCCCTCCCCCACAATACATTGCACCCAGGGAACCTTTAGTGGAAGCTGATCAGTCAGATGACGGGCACAGCCTCACATGTGGCCCCCTCCCTCCCTGGAACGAAAGGCCCCGGGGCCTGCACCAGCCCAGTGCCCTCCCTGTCCCCAGCGGTTCTGGGCGACGGGCCCCCCCCGGGCCCCTGCCAGATGCCATGCGCTGGGTTCTGCCCTGACTCAGGCTGGGGCCACCTGCAGCTCCCCACTCCCATCGGCCCCGCACCTGCCCCCATGGCCTGGCCCTGGGCCCAGGGGAGAGGAACTGAGCACAGCGTTACGGGACAGCTGGGCAGCGCCTGGTGCTGGGGTGGAGCGTGGGAGGCCTGGCTTCGCTTCCCTTCCCAGCGCGGCCACAGACCCACTGAGTCACCTCAGGTGGCTCGCACAAGCTCCGTGCCGCAGCTGTAAAATGGGTATAACAATCGCTCCTCGGTCTACCTGGGCGGGGAGCACTATGGGGCAGGGGGATGGGGTGTACGCCCCACACCGGCGCAGGGAGACACGAGGCGCAGCTGGACAGGAGCTGGCAGCCGAAGCAGGCCGCAGGGAAGGCCCGGGCTCCCCTGCCAGCCGCTGGCGGAGTGGCACAGGTGGTGCCGCAAGGGGCAGGCTGCGGGACTCTGATACCCCCCCAGGAAGGGGAACCCTGGAGACAGCCGGCCAGAGGCCTGAGTCACCACAAGGAGGCTGCAGCTCCTGGAGCCAGGGGGCTGCGGGGCGGGATGGTCCCACCGCAGGGCTGCCTGATCAGAGCTAATCCCCAGAGCGGGCAGGAGGCAGCGTCACCCGCGGCGAGTGGACCCCGTGACAGGCAGGGACTGTCTCGGCCGGGGGTCTTTGTGGTGCGCCAGGGGCCCCCCCGGTCTCGGCCGGGGGTCTTTGTGGTGCGCCGGGGGCCCCCCTGGTCTCGGCCGGGGGTCTTTGTGGTGCGCCAGGGGCCCCCCTGGTCTCGGCCGGGGGTCTTTGTGGTGCGCCAGGGGCCCCCCCGGTCTCGGCCGGGGGTCGGTAGATGCTCCTACAATGCCCACCCAGACTGCCCCTAAGCTGGGCTGACGGGTCTGTTGCAGCACATGCCAGGAGACCCCCGGGCTGCTCAGCCCCGCTCTGATCTGGCGGGCGCTTGTCCTGTCCTGAGGCCAAACCCGCCCGCCCGGCCGTGAGCATGAGGTGGGAACCGTAGGCTGGGGAGGGCGGCTGGGGTACGGGCCCTCGAGGCCCCACCCCACTGAGTCCTGCTCGGGAACCCCTCCACATCCGAACCCTCCTGCTCACCATGGCCCCGATCCGTCCGAGGGGCCTTAAAACCCTGTATGGGCCCAGCCCGGGTCCACAGCCTGCCAACCCGGTCCCGTGGCCCGGCCCCAGCCCCTCCGGGGTGACCGGAACAGGCAGCATGATGGTGACACGGGGGGCAGCCCCTGCTGGGGAACGACCCCCGCTGATGTGAGACAGGTGCCCCCAGGAATCTCACAGCCTGGAGTCAGCGTCCCCCCGTCCGTCCATCCTCCCCTTTCCCTCTCTCTCCTCCCGCCCTGAGCGCCCAGCTCCGCCCGCCCCCTCTGCCCCCCAGTGCAGCCTCCTCCCAGCCCCGCCACCTTGGTGGCTTTGTGCCAGGGCAGGAGCAGGGGGTTGCTCCCCCCTCCCGGGCAGCAGGGCCCCCCCGTGCCCTGTTGTCCCTGGCTGACCTCTGGGGTCAGGCTGCCGCGCTGCCCCCGGGGCCTGCGGTCCTCCCCAGCGGTGTCGGCCTGAGCCCTGCGCGGGAGGGGCCAGCGAGAGCGAGCAGCGGGCCGGCTCCCCCTGCACTGAGCCGCAGCCCCGCGGGGAGGGCGGCTACCGGCTGCCACCCGGCAGAGGGGTTGCCGGGTCGGACCCCTGGCGCCCACCCCACATCCCCCCCCACACACACACACTGCACGGCTTGTTCTACACACCTAGAGCACCTCCCCCGGCCCGGATCCCCCACGCGCTGTCTGCCAACCCCCCATCCCATGGGTCCGAACCCGCCTTCTACAGAGGGGGAAACTGAGGTAGCATGAGGGGATGGGACTTGCTAAAGATCACTGGGGAAGGCAGTATCTAGAATAGAACCTGGGTTCTGCCTCCAGCCCCCCTGCTCTGACCCATCAGACCCCACTCCCCTCCGAGAGCAGGGGAGAGAACCCAGGAGTCCTGGCTCCCAGCCCCCCTGCTCTGACCCACCAGACCCCACTCCCCTCCCAGAGCTGGGGAGAGAACCCAGGAGTCCTGGCTCCCAGCCCCCCGAGCTGGAGGGGGCAAGGGACCAGCCCCCCGAGCTGGGGGGGACAAAGGGCCAGCGCCCCCCCGAGCTGGAGGGGGCAAGGGGCCAGCGCCCCCCCGAGCTGGAGGGGGCAAGGGACCAGCCCCCCCCCGAGCTGGAGGGGGCCAGTGCCAGCCCCCCGGACCCCCCGCGCCGCGCACCTGCCGATCATAGTCGAGTGCTGCTGCACCGCGGCCTCCAGCAACCTTTCCAGGATCGTCCACTCGCCCATCGCGGCGGGGCGCCGGGGGCTGCCCGCATCCAGCAGCGGGGGGGACCCCGGGCCGCTCCCCGGCCCCGTCAGCTGCGGGGACCCCGGCGTCCGGGCCCCCGCCGGGCAGCCCGGGCCATGGGAGCGGGGCTGGGGCGAGCCCGGCGCCCGCTGCGCGCTGCCACCTGCGCCGCTTTCAAGGACGCCGGGCGGGAGGCGGCGGGATTAGCGCCCGGGCCCCCCCGCCCCGGAGCGGGATGAGCGGGAGCCCCGGCGGGGGGGCGGGCGCAGCGGCGGAGGAAAGTTTATGGGGGGGCAGCGACATGTCAGTGTGCCGAGGTACACACACACAGACACACACATCGCAACAATGCACACACACACACACACACACACATTGCAACAATGCACAGATACACCCATAACACACATTGCAACAATGCACACACACACATATTGCAACACTGCAACAATGCACAGATACATAACACACATTGCAACAATGCACACACAGACACACACACTGCAACAATGCACAGATACACCATAACACACATTGCAACAATGCACACACACACATATTGCAACAATACATACACAAACACATGGCAACAATGCACAGATACACCCATAACACACATTGCAACAATGCACACACACATATTGCAACAATACATACACACATACTGCAACAATGCACAGGTACACCCATAACACACATTGCAAGAGCACGCTCACATTGCAACAATGCATGCACACACACACTGCAACAATGCATACAGATACACCCATAACACACATTGCAACAATGTACAGATACATAAACCCATAGCACACATTGCAACAGCTCACACACATTGCAACAATTTACAAACGCACACACATTACAGCATACACACATTGCAACAACACACACACATTGCAACAACAGGCATGCACACACATTGTAACAATGTACACACACTGGAACAGCGTGCACACACACATCGCAACAACACACATTGTAACAATGTGCGCGCACACATATTGCAACAATGCGTGTGCACATACACTGCAACAATGCACACACATTGCAACAACACACACACACATTGCAATAATGCACATATACACTCATATTGCAACACACATTGTAATAATACACTCACACAAATATTCACACATCACAACACACACGAATACACAGCCCAACCATGTGCACACACATGTACACACTCACAAATTGCAGCACTAAACACATGCCACAACAATGCACACACACAAATCACAGTGCAACAATATACACATCACGATGCACCCACACCCAGCTGTGAAGAACTTTCCAGCATCAGATGAGGAGCCTGGTGAGGGCATGCTGTGGGTTTTTTCCTATACACACACATTGCCGTGTTGCAGTGTTTCCACAAACAGCCACGAACGGGAATGCGTGGCAGGTTTGTGTATTGGTGTGTGGAAGTGTCTCTGCTGTCACACGCACAGGTGTATTGCAGTATTTCCGTGCGTCTCACACACACACACACCGATGTGCTACAGTGTTTCACACATACTCTGCTGGGTTGTAATAGCCACACACAGGCTGGGTGTGGTACAGGATTCCTGTATACACACACACACACACACACGCACACTTTTCTCTAGTGCCCTAGTGCAAGGGCTGTTCTCAGTTCCCATCCCCCTTGAGGGTCAGTAGTGGGGGCTGGGGGTCAGGTCTGAGGGGCACTGGCAGAGCTGGGGGTGGGAGGCAGGGCCTGTCAGCCAGGGAGCGGCTCCCTGCCCCATGGGAAGCACGAGCCACAGGTGGCCTTTCCACCTTGCCCTTGCCACCAGCGACGGCTAATGAAGGCGACCGGCCGGCCGGGGGAGCGGCGGAGGGACCGTGATGCCCAGAACTGGTGTGTGGCGATGGCCTGGAGGATAAAGGGGGCCGAGGATGTTGGGAAGGAACCATAGAGTAAGAGCTCACAGTGTCAAGAGACGAGGGCAGGGAGGGAAACTGAGGCACGGAGCGGGCCAGTGACTCGCCCGAGAGGTCAGTGGCAGAAATAGAGCCCAGAAGTCCGGAGTCCCGGTCCGGCACTGCACCGCACAGTCTGACGGGCAGAGGTCTGTCACTCTGTGCGTCTGTCCCATGCTCATCCCACCAGGAGCCGGGATGGGGCATTCCCGTTCCAGGGGGCTGTTCATAGGACGAGTCCCCAGACTGGGGAGATGATTATTGGGGGGGGGGCAGTTATCGGGTGGGGAGAGGCAGTGGCTTCTGCTGGCGCTGTCAGAGCCCAGGCCCACGTTCCCTGCTGCGCCCCCCTCCCAGCGGGTTCTGTCCCTGGCGATCCCAGCCAGCACCCCAAGGAGCCGCCCCCAGCAGTGGGACAAGAACAGGGGCTGGCTAAGAGTGGGCAGCATTATATGCCCCCCACCCGTATAGTGAGGCCCCGGCAGCGCAGAGGAGTGGGGTTCAGGGGTGACCGCAGTGGGGGGCTGGTTTAGGTTTGGCTCTGACCTCCTGCAAGTTTTTGGGGGGCTAGATTTGGGGACCGCTGCCCACTCGCAGGGTTTGGTTTTCTTTGCAGAATCTGCTACGGCAGCTTCCCCACCCCCACCTAATGGCCACCCAGGGTATTGCAAGGGTGAGACCTGTCTCTAGCAGCTGGGAGTTGGTTAATTAAGCAGGTTCGCTAATTACCCCAGCGTGGTTGGTTATTGGACAGTGCTGGAGCTCCTGCAAACTGTCCCAGTTGGCACAGCACGGCCGTGGGCCTTGGCACGAATCTCCACCGTGCCAGACCGCCCCCCCTCTGCGTGGGGCTCAGCGTGTGGACACGGCTTCCCGCAGCCCCCCAGGTACGTGGGTGTGCACAGCCGCACACGCGGGCGAGTCTCGACCGCCCCTGCCTCGGAGGTCAGGGCTCCCGGGTTCCACGTCCACCTCTGCCATGCAACGCCGGGCAAGCCGCTTCCCTCTTCCGTGCCTCAGTTTCCCCTCCCACCCTTTGTCTGGTTAGACTGGCAGCTCTTTGGGGCAGCACCCCGTCCAATGGGGCCCTGTGCCCGGTCCGACAGGGGGCCCCGATCTCCGTTGGGCTCTGTGCAGCAGGGGAAGGCGGTAGGTGCTATTGTTATACACCTGCTAACTGTTTAACAGAGCCAGGACGCGATGCATTCTCCCTCCATGGGGAACTCTGTCCTCCGACGGCTGCTTAGCTCAGCCTCAGGTGTCTGGGCTGGAAGCAGGGACCCGGGGGGAGGTTCTCTGGCCTGGCTTGTGCAGGGGGGGTCAGGTGCCCCCGCCTAGCGAGAGCCTCCCAGTGCCACGCTCGGCTCTTAAAAGACATGGCCCTGATCACCCTCCCCACCCCGTCAGCCGCAGGGAGTCACTGGCTGGCGATGGTACAGGGCCTACGTACAGGGCCTACGTACAGACGATGGTACAGGGCCTACGCGCCCGCTCCCTGCCGTCTGCCGGTCCTGTCCTCGTGCAAAGAGCTCAGCGCCTGGGGGCTCGACGCCATGGGCCGGGAGCCCGTTCGCTAGCGGAATGGGGTTAGCCCAGCCGTAGCCTCGCTCCCGGCATCCCCGCAATTAACTAACCCCACTGCTGTTGTATTCATCAGCTCCCCACTAGCTCGGGGGCAGGTGGGGCTGGAGGAGGGGCTGGTGTCTGACTAGAGGCTCAAGACGTAACACGAGGCGCTAGGACCGGCAGTACTCTGTGTGTGTGTTGCATTGGGTGCGGCGTGTGTGTGTAACAAGCATGTGTAATGAGTATGTGTGAGGTGTGTAATGAGCATGCGGGGCGTGTAATGAGTGTGTGTGGCCATGCGGGGTGTGCAATGAGCGTGTGTTGGGTGTGGAATGAGCATGTGGAATGAGCATGTGCAGGGCGTGGAATGAGCGCATGTGGGGCGTGGAATGAGCGCGTGTGGGGCGTGGAATGAGTGTGTAGCCATGCGAGGCGTGTAATGAGCATGTGCGGGGCGTGTAGTGAGCGTGTGTGGGTGTGTAATGAGTGTGAGCAGGGTATGTGGGTCATGTAATGAGTAGGTGTGGCCATGCGGGGTGAGTTATGAGCCCGTGCGGGGTGTGTAACACCCCCAGCCACCTGGCCCATGGCTGTGTCTAACCAGGGCCCTGCTCTGCCCTGGGTGGGCAGGTGAGGGGGAGTGAAACAACGGCCAGCGAAGCGCCGTGTTGCCTGACCACGTCTCCTTGCCCCAGAGACAGCAACGGGCAGGGAAAGGGGTAGGGTGACCAGATGTCCCGATTTTATAGGGACAGTCCCGATTTTTGGGTCTTTTTCTTATATAGGTTTCTATTACCCCCCCCACACACACACACACCACCTGTCCCGATTTTTCACACTTGCTGTCTGGTCACCCTAGAAAGGGGTCACGTCCTGGGGGGACATTTGGGGATGGATTGTTAAGGGGGCAGAGCCCCCCTCTCTGCCCCAAGCACCACACTGGAAATGTGTGTTTGTGTCCCACAGATAAGAGCCTACTACTGCTGCAAGCTGGTCCCCCAGCAGAGCCCCACACTCTGGGGACAAAGGCAGTGGTGCCAGCAGAGGTGCAGGCAGGCAGCGACGGGGGTTCAGTTCCCGGCACTGCTGCGGATTGTGTGTGCGACCTTGGGCCCAGTGCGGAAAAGGAGACACCATCGCTGCTCGAATGAAGGAACGTGAGTAAACGCTCCGGGAGTGTCTGGGTGCCCAAAACGTGGCCGGCGCTCTGTGGGGTGGCTGCCTGGCTCTGAATGCAGCTCTCTGGGGATGGCCGGCACGGCAGCACGGTTTATTACAATGATCCGTTTCTCCTCCTCGAGGAGAGGAATATCCCTGTCTCCGGGGTCGATCTCCAGCGCCCCTCCTAGCACGAAAGCTGCAGCAGAGATCAGAGCTGTTTGCTTTGCTGTGATTACATGGACGCGCCAGCTGGCCTGATGGGCTGGAAATCCCACACCCGCCCAAAGGTCACGCTTGCAAGAGAGAGGCGCCTCTACCCTTGGGTCCTCTCAGCCTCCAGAAGTAGGTTGGTATCGAGCACAGCGGCCTCCAGAGAGCTATTTATGTTGCTGTAACATGTGACCGAGATATGGGCCACATTGTGCCTGGCGCTGCCCAGACCCCGACCGAGATCAGGGCCCCGTCGCGCCAGGTGCTGCACAGACCCCAACCAAGATCAGGGCCCCGTCGGGCCGGGCGCTGCCCAGACCCCGAACGAGATCAGGGCCCCGTCGCGCCAGGTGCTGCCCAGACCCCGACCAAGATCAGGGCCCCGTCGGGCCAGGCGCTGCCCAGACCCTGACTGAGATCAAGGCCCCGTCGCGCCGGGCGCTGCTCAGACCCCAACCGAGACCAGGGCCCCGTCACACCAGGCGCTGCCCAGACCCCAACCGAGATCAGGGCCCCGTCGCACCAGGTGCTGCACAGACCCCAAACAAGATCAGGGCCCCGTTGGGCCGGGCGCTGCCCAGACCCCGACCGAGATCAGGGCCCTGTCATGCCGGGCGCTGCAAAGATACAGCTGGAGACAATTCAGCTGAGTGACCAGTGTGCTTAGCCCAGTGAGTTTACAATAACAAACCTGCTTGAGCAGTCCTCGTGCTCCCGAGAGACCCTACAATAACAACCGTGTGCATAGCTCCAGCACCCTAGAATAACAAACTTCGCTTTCCCTGCCACTTCTTGAATTCCCCACTCCCTGCTCACTGGCTGTTTGGGGTGGGGGTGTTAAACCAGCAGAAATGGGTCGGGGGTCCCCCCCCCCGCCTCCATGCATGAGGCTCTCAAGGAGTGCGAGAAAGTCGTTGCCATGGTGACGCAAGGTGGCAGGCGGGTTGGCGCGCTCGGCTGTGACCTCGTTAAAGCTGCTCGGCGGGTGGGACTCACTCCGTCGTTAGGCAACTTAGGGCTCAGCGGGGGATTTGTGTCCCACCCCACCTGGTGTCCTGGTTATCCCAGGGCCCTGCCAGGCCGCTGGCAAGAGCTGCTGGCCGCCCGCTGACCAGGGGGCGCTGGGCGCCCATGTCATTGAGAGCTGTCCTTTTATCTTCGTTAATCCGAGCACGGAGCGGCTCGAGGGCCGGCAGCGTCGCTGGGGCAAAGGCCGCCCTGGGCGCGGGGCAGGGGGCACGCAGGCAGGGCCCGGGCAGCACAGGCTAGCAGTCCCGGACTCCTGGGTTCTATTTCCTGCTGGAGGAGGGAGCAGGGACGGGGCAGTGGGTGGGGACGGGACGAGGCGTCTATTCCCCGCTCTGCCGCGGGACTGCAGGCAGCTGCCTTCACTCTCCACAGTGCAGTTTCCAGTCCTGTCTGCTTAGGCTGGGGGCTCTTTGGAGCAGGGATTGTACCTTGGGGTCTGGGTGGCACCCGGCCTGATGGGGGCCCCAATCTGGGTCCTGAACAGAGACTCCCTGAGTCCCCAGTGCACAAACCCCCGGATTAATGGGAATTAGGAGCATCTGTCTCTTAGGGGGTGGGGCCCAACCCCACCCCTTTCCTCCACATTTCACTCCTGTCTGATTACAGTGGAAAAGACCCCCCCGGGTCTGTCCACACTGCGCCCCGAGCCCTGGTTCTGACTCCAGTTTGAGCCCACAGGCTGTCCCCACACAAATTCGTCTGACTGGGGGCAGCTCAGGACCCAGGTCCAAGTCAGGCCCCACCCGTGGGGGTCTGAGCCCAAGTCCGGCTAAGACTCCGGTCCGAGCCCTGCTATCCTGCAGTGTGGACGCAGCTCCAGCCGCAGCCCCGAGGCAGAAGGTCTGTGTCATGCAATCTAGCTGGGTGACCTGGGGCCGGCAATTGCAAGCCCAATGCAGTGTGGACCCTCAAGTGGGGACTTGACCACCCCGACTCCACCTGGGTCCCCCAGACCTGGTTTTACAAAGCAGTATGGACATATTCTAACTCACGCCAATGCACTGTACAGGAGCCTGGTGCCAGGCGGAGGGGCTCTAGTACTTGGCAGGGTGCCGAGGGGTTAGCCGTTGCAGGGCCTTACGTCCCTCTGTGTAGTTTAGCTCTGACGGGCTTTTGGAAACGTGACTTCGGGCTGTGGATGAGGAAAACCCCGTGGCAGTTGCTTCTTCCCTCACAAAACAAGCTGGGTGCAAACAGAGCTTCCGCCACCAACCCACCAGCCTCCCCTCCTGGCCACGTTGCCCCAGAGATCTGAGCAGGAACCTGGTTGAGTTACTGGGCAGCTGACATCTGGGTTATCGGCAGCCCCAGCCCTGCTCCAGAGGAGGGCAGACAGCTGTGTTGATGCTCTGGTTAACCAGAAACAGGTACTGGTGGGCGAGGGGAGATCAGGTGTTGGAGTTAATGATGCATAAAGGAACTAGCAGTGTGTGATATCTCCTCCCAGCATCCACAGACCGGGGGAACCCTGCGGGCCTGCTCTGTGCTAGCCCCCAGCCACCTGCATCACGAATCTAGGTGTGTCTTTTTTTAGATCATGTGAGAGCAGCATGATTTGATCTAAGGGACTGGGCATGAGGCTCTGCGCCCGGCCTCCTGGGTTCCCCACTTTGAGAGCTCTCATAGTGCGAAGGGACTGGGAGTCAGGACGCCTGGGTTCTGTTTCCCATTATGGGAGGGAGGGTCATCGAATGGTAAGAGGGGACCCAAAACCTGGAAAATCCCCCCCCCCATGAGACTTTTGTTTGTTTTGTTTTTTGCTGGAAAAAAACCACAACCAACCAAACAAAAAAAAATAGTGTGTGTGGTGGGGAAAGGACTATTTTGGGTTGGAAACAAACCATTCTGGATGAAAACTGGCAACTCACTGCAGCCGACAGCCCCCCTAGGAAGGGTGTGGCCGGTGGGAGTGGTCTCTGGTTCAGTGTTTTGGCAGCAGGTAGCTCAGTAAACAGGCCGTGGCTTTTACCAGGGGGTCTGAAAAACCTTGACAAAGGAGCGCAGAGTCATTCTACCCCTTCCGCGGATGGGGAAACTGAGGCAGGGGGGTTGAGAAGGTCAATGCTCTCTTCACTAGGCCAAACTGCCTTCCCTTTCAGGGCATATGTTATAACACCGAATGAGCGGATTCCTCACCTCCATGCTGGGGATGGCACATGGGCGAGGTGGGAAGGTTTCCCTGTTTCTGTCGGAGCCCTACCTGTCCTGTGGAAAGAAGACATTCGTCTCCAGAGCTGTCAGTCAGCAATAGATCCCACCCAACCACCCCAAAAATACAGGCCAGATCAAAGGGGCTTGAAGGGGGGGTGCGATGCCTTTGAAAATTCCCTTGATTTTGCTCTCCAAGGGAAGCCTGTTGACTCTGAGCTACTGGAATGTTAGTCCTCAGGGCCCAGCTGTTTATCTAGCGACTGAAGTGTGCTGGGGTTGGGGAGAAGGTGGATTTTGCCAGCTGGCGTCCGTCTGAAATGTGTGCCCTGTCGCCCTTGGTTTCGCAGCTGCTTCCTGGGGAAGGGATGCAGCAAATTATTAATTGGCACTGGCCACTCCAGCAGTGTCATCCCTGAGCAACGGGATGAGCATGTGGCAAAAATTACCTGGGAGATGGGGGTTCAATTCCCAGCTCGGCCAAGACCTGGGTGATCTTGGGTCTGCATCACCCTGGGCCTCAGTTTCCCCAGCTGTAAAATGGGTTCCTTTGTCTGTTTAGATTGTAAGATCTTTGGAGCAACGACTGGGTCGGGGTGGCACCCGGCCCAACGGGAGCCCTGATCTTGGTTGGGGTCTATGCAGCGCCCGGCCCAGTGCGGCTCTGATCTTGGCTGAGGTCTCTAGGTGCTACCATATTAAAGGAAGATGTTTTGCCAAATCAAAAGCCCAGATCCAAACACTTCTCCCTTGCACTTGGGAAAGGCTTGAAGCTGGATCTGAACTCCCAGGAGGTCTATTCCCTCCTCTGAAATGAACCACACTCTCAGGTGTCAACACCCTTGAAGTCTGGATCAAAATTTAGCTGCTGGCAGAGTCCAAAAGGAAATCCCAGCTCCTGACCGCCATGAATTTTGAGCCCAACATTCCTCTCTCAAACTCACCCCTAAGTTATCTGGGGGCTTTTTGCACTGGACTCTCAGCTGTGACCCCAGTTAGAGTCCAGTGCAAAAAGCCCCCAGATAACTTAGGGCTACGTTTGCGGGTGGGGATGGGACGGAGAAATCAGCAGGGAAACCTGTCCTCACTGAGCAGATCAAACCCTTTAATTACCTTGATCAATCTGCCGGGCCAAACTCAGGATCAAACAGCTGCTTCTGCTAATCTCAGAAGCAAAGTCAACAGGGCTTGTTTTCACTCCTGGCGCCACACAGGAGCCTGTCTCTGTCTCTCAAGGGGCTCCCAAGAAGCAAAGCAAACCACAGGCTGACTCACTGGGGGGCAGACAAGGAAGCTGATAAATCAATATTGACCCAAAGCACTCTTGGCACACAATAGATCTGCAATAGATGAGGTCATTACCTCTCCCAGAGTGCGGAGGTGGCTGGGGGTTTGACCCAGCCCCTCGGAAGAGGGGGAAGCACCCCGGCCCTCTTGGAAGAGATGGAGGAGGAAAACAAATAATGATCTTTTTGGTCAGCTTCCGTGGTTAGGGGCAGCAGGGGCCGTGGGGGTTGGGATCCGCCTAGATGAAAAGCACTAGGAACTCCAGGGAGGAGGGCTTGGGGAAAAAGACCCTGGGCCTTTCTCTTCTAGAGGCTCCTGGCTCTGGTCTGGCCCCAGACTGGGGCATAGGCTGGCTCAGGGAATAGGGGGTCTCTCCCCTCTAGGGTAGCAGTTTCAGTCTGACCCCAGGTCAGGGAGGGAGCAATTCGCATTGATCCGGGGGGGGGATTCGCCTTCCTCTGCAACAGGTTAGTTGCAGGTTTAAACTAGTGTAACTGGGGTCACTTGAAGTCTTTAAATCCTGATTTGAGGGTTTCAGTAACTCAGCCAGAGGTTAGGGGTGGGTGTAGGGTGACCAGCAGGGCTGCCTGGGATGGGGGGGGGCAAGTGGGGCAGTTTGCCCTGGGCCCCGCAGGGGCCCCCACAAGAATATAGTATTCTATAGTATTACAACTTTTTTTTTATGGAAGGGGCCCCCCGATATTGCTTTACCCCAGGCCCCCTGAATCCTCTGGGTGGCCCTGGTGACCAGACAGCAAGTGTGAAAAATTGGGACGGGGGTGGGGGGTAATAGGAGCCTATATAAGAAAAAGACCCAAAAATCAGGACTGTCCCTATAAAAGCGGGACATCTGGTCATCGTAGGTGGGTGAGGTTCTGTGGCCTACAGTGTGCAGGAGGGCAGACTAGATCAGGGGGTCTCAAACTGGGGGTCAGGACCCCTCAGGGGGTCACCAGGTTATTACCTGGGGGGTCGCGAGCTGTCAGCCTCTACCCTAAACCCCACTTTGCCTCCAGCATTTCTAATGGTGTTAAATATATAAACAAGTGTTTTGACTTGATAAGGGGGGTCGCACTCAGGGGCTCGCTGTGTGAAAGGGGTCACCAGTACAAAAGTCTGAGAACCACTGGGTTCAAAGGATCATGATGGTCCTTTCTGGCCTAGTTCACAGCGTCCAGGCCTAGTTCAGGATTGAGCGTGGGGGTCTAGTGGCCAGCACAGGGGACTGGCAGCCAGGATACCTGGGGTTCTCGATTCTGCGTGTGACCACAGGCAAGTCACGTCCTTTCCTGGCAGCCAGGATTCCTGGGGCTCTCGATTCTGAGTGTGACCACAGGCAAGTCACGTCCTCTCGCTGTGCCTGGCTCTCACTGTGTAAAACACTTACCTCAAGTGGCAGGACGATTTGAATTCATATTAGGAAAGTGCTTGGAACTTTGCGGACAATCAAAGCGCTCTCGAGGTGCCGCCGGATTCTGTGCAATGCCCTTTATCAGAAATTCATCAGCATCAGACCCCAAAACCCACGCTAGGGAGAAGAGATTGCTGACTGTCAAGTGCGTGATCATACGGAAACCCCAGCCTAGGTACATATTTGCCTGCGAGAACAGAATGGTGCAGGTACATAACCTGCGTTATATTTATTTGAAAGCTGTGAACAGTATTTACTCAACCCAGCAGCGTGGCTTCTCCAGCAGCCAGCAAATAACAGCCGGTCTTAACACAGAAACACACCAAAATATTTACCTGGCAGCAGAAATTGTTCTGATCTCTCAGCCAGGTAAGTTCCAAGGGCCTGGGCCCGAAAGGCAGCGCTGCCAACTTTCGTGAGTCTTGCTGCATTTTGTTGTTTTCAGATCCCCAGCTCTTGGAGTCACGTGACTGCATGAGACTCTCCGCTTTCTTTTTTTTTTGTTAACCAAAGGTAATTGTTGAGCCCTCCGGGCTGCAGAGAAACACTTGGAAACGTGGCCTGAGCACCCCGAAAGGAAGTGCAACAAATTCAAAGAACCCAAAATTCATTTAAAAAAAAATCTTGATTTTTTTTTTTATTTTTAAACCAGTCTCATAATCTTTGACCATTTGGAGTTGATTCTCTGGGGAAGCAAAGGGAGGGTGGAGTGTAAATTAGCAGGATTGCAAACGAACATCAGAATGGCCCGAGTGGGTCAGACCAGTGGTCCGTCTAGCCCAGTATCCTGTCTTCCTACAGTGGCCAGTGCCAGCTGCTTCAGAGGGAATGAACAGAACAGGGCAGTCACCGAGTGATCCTTTCCCTGTTGTCCAGTCCCAGCGTCTGGCAGTCAGAGGTGTAGGGACACCTGCAGCATGGGGCTGTGTCACTGACCATCGTGGCTAATAGCCATTGATGGACCTGTCCTCCATGAATGTATCTAGTTCTTTCTTGAACCCAGTTATGCTTTTGGCCTTCACAACATCCTCTAGCAAGGAGTTCCACAGGTGACTGTGCACTGGGTGAAGGAGTTCTTTCTTATGTTTGCTTTAAACCTGCTGCTTATTAATTTCCTCAGGTGACCCCTGGTTCTTGTGTTCTCTGAAGGGGTAAATAGCACGTCCCTAGTCACTTTCTGCACACCAGCCATGATTTCATAGACCTCGATCATACCCCCCTGCCCCTTAGTTGTCTCTTTTCTAAGCACTGTTCAGCAGGGGTCAGAATTAGAGGGGTCAGGTTGGATTTACACTCCTATGGGTGAGGGGCCAGCACTTTAGGTACCAGTTATTTCCCACGGGGACAGATTTTACCCTCAGGGCCCCTTGATTTGGATTGATTTGGACCAAAGGAAAATCAGACACCGAAAAATGAGCATAGGGTCACCAGACTGGTGCATGATGGGAGACGTAGCCTGAGCAGGGAGCCTGGCCTGGGGGTCAATTAGAACTCTCATTGTGCAGCCTGGTGACATTTCAGAAGTGAGAGAGTTTTTTATTTTCAATTTGTTTTACTGAAAACGTGTGAATTTCCCTGAACCATTTTGATGAAAACACAACAATTTGTGTGTATGTTTTGTCTCAATTTTCCATGGAAAAAAGAACATTTTCCAACTAGTTTTAATGGTACAGCCAGACAGGACCACTATGATCATTTGGTCTAGTCCAACCCCCTGTATAACACAGGTGTTGGTACTTATATGCCAGATCTTTGGTTTTGTTAATTCTACTAAACCCTTAGCTTCAATGAATCCTGTAGCAAGGAGTTTCAAAGGCTAATTATACCTGGTATGAAAAAGTATTTCCTATGGATGAATGGAGAAGTACAACCAGAATAGCAGCTTTTTTAAGCAAGGGAGCAATATTTTATTTAACTCTTTGCCTTTTACCTGTCTCTAAAGAAGTTATAAAATATAAACACAGGTGTGATTTTAAATATATATATAATATAAGTACACAGGGAGATTCCAACTGCAAGTGTGTAGACTGTCCCTGATTTTCAATGTTATTCTAAGAAATGAAATTATCAAGTTAAAAAATAACCAATAGATTTTTTCCAATCTACATTTTTCTTTAAAGGCGAATAAATAAATGGATTTGGAAAGCATTATTAAGTACAATTAAAAGGATTATGTGATGAGTGTGATCATATTAGAATTGTAATATCTAGTTCTGATGCAGTGCATTCTATCTGTAGATCTCCAAGCTACAGCCTTTTAAAAAAACACAACAAAAAACGTTTATTTTCCCAATAAAAATGGCTTTTAGACCAGAATGAACATTTGAACGGAGAATTTTCATTTAGTTTTCTAGAGGTGTTTTGTTTTTGTTTTTTCATAGATTCCGTGGCTAGCAGGGACCATTGTGATCATCTAGTCTGACCCTTAAAACACAGGCCCGAGAACTTCCTCAAGATAATTCCCGGAGCAGATCTTTTAGAAAAACATCCCAGCTTGATTTAAAAAGTGTCAAGTGATGGAGCATCCACCACGACCCTTGGGTAAATTGTTCCAATGATTAATTACTGTCGCTGTTAATAATGTGCCTTATTTCCAGTCTGAATTTCTCTACTTCATCTTCCAGCCACTGGATCCCATTGTACCTCTCTCTGCTAGATTAAATATTTGTCCCTCATGTAGATACTTATAGACTGTAATCAAATCACCCCTTAACCTTCTCTTTAAATCATTGGTTGAGTTTGTTTTGTTTGTTTGTTTTTGTCAAAAAAACAACAACACCCAAATCCTGAACATTTTTTAGCAAATATTGTCAGTTTGGGGTTCAAATGTTTGTTTGTTTTTTATTTTTTTGAAACCCAAATATTTTTATCTAAAACATTTTTCAAATTAGCTTGTTTCAGGATGAAAAAAAATCCAGAAAAATTTGGCAGAGATTACAAAAGAAAAAACATTTTCATTTTTTTCAAAATGAACAGTGAACAAGAAATGGCACTTTTAAGACCAACGCAATACCCAAGATTTTACAAAAATGGTAAGGTGTCACTAGCCCCATCTGTCCCCCACTAATGCTGCCACGCAGTCACCAAACCAAAGTGTCTGTGGTAAAAAGAAATGCCTCGTGTTTGTGTTCTTTGTACCCTGGAGAGAGCAGAGTGGAGTAAATGGGATGTGTGTTGTGAGCAGCTCCGTTGGGGTCTCTATTCTCAACCTTTGCAATCAGGCACCATTAGCTACGTATCCCATGCCAGTTCTGAAGGCTCCCTCAGAGGCGGATGCAGCTCTGGCCTAGCCCACTCCAAAGTCCCACCCACACCTGCAAGCAGGTAAGTTTGGGGAATTAATGGTGAAGGCTAGAGACTTGGGTTCAGTTCCTGCCTCTCCTGCTCCGCGTGTGACCTTGAACAAGTATTTCTGCCCTCAGATCCCTAGCTGTGAAATGGGGCACATCAGGCCGCCTTAGAACTAGGAAAAGCTGGTTTTGACTCAAACTTTTTTTGGTGGAAAAATGGAGATTTGGATTGTGCAAAATTTTCTGTGAACTCGTGTTGAATTTGTGGAATGATCTCAGTTCGGGAAAATAACCCCCGCCCCCCCCAAATGAAGCTACCACGACTTGCTAAACATGAGGCTTCTGTTGTTGGCCTTGGGCTGACAGTGTGCAGTAGTGTTGGGGCTCACGGCCAGGCCTTGGCCTCTGAGACCACCTTGCCCAAGTCCGGGGAGGTCGTAGTGGGCCTCTGGAGTGGATTTGTTCTCCAGCTCGGGATCTGCAAAGCCATAGTCAGCGTGGGAGATGACGGGGCTGCTGGCGCAGGTCTTGTGGAGCGCTGAGATTGGGCTCTGCGGCTGCTCCAGGTCCCGCTGCTTGGCTTGCCGCTTCATCTTGTAGCGGTGGTTCTGGAACCAGATCTTCACCTGGTTGGGGGTCAGGTGGGTGACCTTGGCCAGATGCTCCCGCTCAGGAGCAGTCAGGTATTTCTGGAGCTCAAACCTCTTCTCCAGCTCGTAAACCTGAGCCTGAGAGAACAGTACCCTCCTCTTCCGCCTGGACGTGTTCTGGAGGAAGAGGGTAGATTTGGCCACCTCCCCGATATATCCCAGGCAACCAGTGCTGGGCATGTTAAATCCAGACGGTCCCATGTACCTAGAGACTGGGAAAGGAACGAGAAAGTTGGGGTCAGTTTGGCGCCGAGGCTGTGAATGGGCCCCTGTTCCCAGGCAGATCCCCAGTGAAATCGACGTCCTCCCTATAGAATTAGGTTGGACTGGATGGGGCAATGTGTGTCTTCAAGTCTGCTCTCCTGGGTTCCAGCCGTGCGGATCCGGAGCTAGGATTGGGCCCTTGGTTTTAAATGTTCATGTAAAAACAGCTGGTGGCAACATCACTTTCGAATATTAATCAGAATTATTTAGCATAATAATTAACTGCTCCCAGTAGCTACGGAGCAAGGACAATGAGAAACATCCCGCCATTGGTTTCAATCAGGGCTTAATTTGTGCCGAGCCCCAGCACCTCTAAGCTCGGCAGTTCATCGCGCCGGCACCTCTGGGCTTGGTGCATCAATTACAAAAGTAAAAAAATTGCTTGAGCCCCGGCACCTCTTTCATTAGAAATTAAGAACTGATTTCAATGGAGGTTTCTACTTAAAAATCCACCGACCAAGCAGTACTTGGCAATTGCATAGGGTAACGCTTTTTAGCCCAAGATCTCAGAGCACTTTACAAAGGTGGCTCGGTGCCATTAGCCCCATTTTACAGAGGGGGAAACTGAGGCAAGGAGCGGCAAGTAGGGGATAAGTAGCATTAACTCATGAAGTGAAACTAGTTGACATGGTTACTTTCAATCTTGGGATTTTTAAAGTCGAAAAGAACTGCTGGTATCACTAGTCTAAACAGTCTGAATTTAAAAAAAAAAAAAGCTTTGATGGTAACATTTAAAATATTAGGGTTTTAAGTTTTTGTTTTTTAATAATTATTTTAAATCTGTGGAGTAGAAAGGATTTTAGAGCACTCCGAAAAACCGGCTGTTGAACAGCAAAGCTAGTTCAAACCTTAAACTATAGAAGGGTCACTGCAACAATTTTGGTATCATTAGGGTTTTATTTTAAAGCAAAACATGTGCCCGCCATGCAAATAGATTCAATGTTACGCTGGCGTATATAACTGTGAGAGAGGTGCCTGGAAACCTGGGTTTCATTTGGGGGAAGTAAGGAAATACACAAGCAAACATGCTGAGTTATTATTTGACACAGTTTGTTCTCTTGGAGATTACAATGGATTCATGATAGATTCCCAGGTCAGAAGAGGCTACTGCAATCATCCAGTCTGACTTCCTGTTTTACACGGGCCAGAGATAAATAATAAATAATTCCCCCAAATAATTCCTGTTTGAACGGAGCGTATCTTAGAGAGAAACAGGCTTTTATGCTCTCCATCCAGTTTCCTCGGCCCATCACCAGAAGGAATGCTCTGAACTGCCTGGCAATTATTTCCCGGTAGCCAATTCGATTCCCTTTTTGAATGTTCCAGATCTGACTAGGAGATCTTAAGTATCGGTTTTAAATATAGAGCCATGATGGGTTTCTATTGGGAGGGGGGGAATGAGTAACTGATTGTTCTTAGGTAAACAGCAATAGCTATTAGCTATTAGGTAAACTCTGAGTTGCTTAGCCAGTGTCAAGGAGATTGGGGGCAGATTCCCAGCCCCATTGCACCATTGATTGTGATCTACACCAGTTGAGGATCTGACAGTCACCCTTGTTGGTTTCATGAATGTAAAATAGGACTTTGTTCTGTTGATCTCTTTGAAGTTTTCTCCAGAGTCACAGGGCTATGAAGGAGATCTGAATCTGACCCAAATATTAATTTCTCAGCCTGAATCAGCAAGAGACAGACGCAAACACATACATCAAAATATCTCACCAGTGCCCTAGGAAATCTGCACCACTCAGCTAGGGAATAACTTGGTCACTTTCCTGTTTAGAACAGCAGCTAGATTATAAACCACAGGGGATAAATTAACCTTGATACGTGCCTTTTAAGCAACAGGATTTTAAAAGCATGAGAATCCAAATGGTGCATCAGCTGATCTTAAATTGTGGCTTCTTTTTTGAAGGGAACACATAATTCTATGGCATGTGTTATACAGGTCAGACTACATGATCCCAAAGGTCCCTTCTGGCCTTGGAATCTATGAATTATATAAATCCTAGTGATATACTTAGCAGAGCAGCATGTGATCAGAATCAGTTTCCTGGGGATCAGATAAATAGGGAAACGTTCGGACAGGAAAAATTCAAAATATTCTAGCTGGGTGGAGTACAAGCTCTTAGCTAGAGGACTTGTGGCACCTTAGAGACTAACAAATTTATTAGAGCATAAGCTTTCGTGGACTACAGCCCACTTCTTCGGATGCATATATGCATATAAGCTTATGCTCTAATAAATTTGTTAGTCTCTAAGGTGCCACAAGTCCTCCTGTTCTTCTTTTTGCGGATACAGACTAACACGGCTGCTACTCTGAAGCTCTTAGCTGATGCTGCTTTCTTTATTTCTCAACATCAGTTTCCCTTAGAGTTTAATATGATCACTGAATATCAATTTAATAATTTACAGGTTGTATTAATTGTGTTTTTATATTTGATCGCTACATATTCCTGGGAGTTTGCTTTATATGTATATGTTAACATGCCACTTTAATAATAATAATAATTAATAATATAATAATGATGATTAATAATAAAACCTAGCTCTTGTATAGATTCATAGATTCCAAGGCCAGAATGAACCACTGTGATCTAGTCTGATCTCAGGCCAGAGAACTTCCCCAAAATGATTCCCAGAGCGGATCTTTTAGACAAACATCCCATCTTGATTTTAAAATTGTCAGTGACGGAGAATCTGCCACGACCCTTGGTCAGTTGTTCCAATGGTTAATTACTCTCCTCGTTAAAATTAATATAGCGCTTTTCATCAGTAGATTTCTGCTAATTAAAATGCTAATGTTTGAGCTAGTTTTCCTCTTGAAAGAGGACTTGTTAAAATCTCTTGTCTTCAAATAACCAAGTGAGATCTTCAGTTGTATAATGTAATGTTAATGTGCATATATTAATTTCCATTAAGATTTTGCAGAAACTCGGTAACATAATTAAACGTTCCTATAAATTATACACAAATCAGCGATCGAAGTGGATTAAATTGGAGAAATCTCACTTAACAGCTGATTGTTTGGAGTTTTCTTTTTAAAAAACTACTGGGATGAAGTCATTTGCAATCCAACCATTAGAGAAGGGTCTTTGGAATTTTAGACACAATCCTGCAAACTATCCAGTACCCAACATAACACCTACTGCTCAGTAAATCTATTAACGCCAATGTCCAGTCCTCCAACTGCTGTAAATCAAAGTCAAGGCAGCTGTGTTGATTTACGCTCGCGGAGGAGCTTAGCCAAGAAGCTTGATTCTCTGCTCATACTGGTGTAGATCCTGAGGAACTCCATTTAAACCTTCGCTGTAAATGAGCGGCTTATTGGCTTCAGTGGGGCAACTCCTGTGAGTAGCTAGCCTGACCGTCTAGGGCTGAAGTTTGTTTATTGGGGTAGTGGCACAACTGGGGTGTTCTTAAAAATTGGAGGGCCAAATCCTGACACCCCTACTCAGGGCAAAACTCCCATTGACCTGAAGGGGCATTTAGCTAAATTTAGTCAATCCAGGGTCTTTTCTTTCTTCATTCGTATTTTTCACATGCCGCTTGAGGATTTACAATTAGGTGTATTTAAGATATCGCTGTCTCTCTATCCATCCCCATACACTCCATCTGTCCTAACACACACACACTATCTAATCTACCTATTCCCATATACTCTATCTATCTATCTATCTATCTATCTATCTATCTATCTATCTATCTATCTATCTATCTAATCTGAATTATAAAATCAATGTGTGTTTTTCAGAGGCAGGTGAATCAAAAGTCCTATTTTTTTTTAAACCAGAGGCATTTACCTTGCCTTCTAGATCAAGCAAAATCAATGCTACAATGGGGCTATTGATTTAAATTGCATGATATGGCCCCATAACAAGGGTTCAGTGCGGATTAAGGCTAACAAATAAGACCGTTCTGAGCTCCAGAACCAAATTGTGTTCACCTCAACTCCGATGAGTGGCTCCATTGAAGCTAACTCTCTGGGGAAGGTTTCAGAGTAGCAGCCATGTTAGTCTGTATCCGCAAAAAGAACAGGAGTACTTGTGGCACCTTAGAGACTAACAAATTTATTATGCTCTGATAAATTTGTTAGTCTCTAAGGTGCCACAAGTACTCCTGTTCTTTTTTCTCTGGGGAAGGTGAGCTGATATTGATCTGGTATTTCTAATGGGCCACAGGCTGTAGCATCTATAATCTGTGTTTCTTTCACTTACTTGGTGGGTACGGTCCGTCCTGCGTCTGGCCGTACCAATCTCCATTGGTGACTCCATTGCGGTAATTGTCCTGGTGGTAGGCTGGTAGGTCAGCAGGGCCTGGGAACGTCCCAGCGCAGTAACCTCGCATGGAGCTTTGAGAAACGCAGTGAGTGACGGAGAAACCAGAAGAACCCAGCGCAGGCTGAAGACAAGGCTGGTGAGTGACCTGCATGAACTGCCCAAACCCTTCCATGCATGAGGTTTCCATGGCTAAAAAAACCTCTTCGGCTCCTCTGTGGAACTTGGCTTGGTAACTGCGTTAAACTGGCTGGTCCCCAGAGCTCATGTGAAACCTGCCTGTCCTGAGACCTCAGAGGTGACTTTTTCTTTCTTTTTTTTTTTTTGCTTTGGTGACTGTCATAAACCCCAGACTTTTGCTGGAGGTTTCAGGGTAAACCCAGCTTCTCAGCTTTCATCTTATGCACACACCTTATCAGGGCTTATGGGCAGCAGACGCCACAAGGAGAGGAGGGAAAGGGAGGAGGAGCCTTCCTCTTCAGAGCCTCAAACAATAGGGGTGAATATGCCACAAGCCTAAGTTAATTGCAACTCTGATCCGTTTAAAACCATGTGCAAGGCAGTGGGTGGGGGAGTGCTGAAAAGCAAGGCTCAAGGCAAGAGGAATCAGAGAAATCCTCATTTAGGATCCTGGTGCCAGATCCTCAGCCAGTATAAATTGTCATAACTCCATGGAAGTGAAGTTAGTGGTGTTGAGGATACGGCTCATTGATTGCAATGGAGGGACCCCAGTTTGCACCAGCTGGAGATCTGGTCCCATTGGGGCAACTAGATGTCCTCATTTTTATAGGGACAGTCCCGATATTCGAGGCTTTTTCTTTTACAAGCGCCTCTCAACCCCCACTCCCTGTCCCGATTTCTTCACGCTTGCTATCTGGTCATGCTAAGCCCCATTGATTTAGGCCTGCTGGGGATCTGGCCCCATTGACAGAAAACGTGAGAAGGGAAAGATCATGTAATCAATGCACTCCCTCTTCGCTGAGAAGTGGGAGTATGGAGATCACTTGTTCAGCGCAGAGGAATTTGTCATTGCATTTGTCTCCTTGAAAATGCTGCACCTTCGGGCTGGTCTACGCTGAAAACTTGCGTCAGCCTAGCTATGTTGCTCAGGAGTGTGGAAAACCCAGGAGAGCCGGAGCTATGCCAGCCCAACTCCTGGGAGCCAGCACAGTTCTTCTGTCGACCTAGCTACTGCCTCTCTGGGAGGTGGATTAACGCCCATCACTGTAGCGAGGGTCTACACTGAAGCGCTACAGCAGCGCAGCTGTAGTGGTTTAATTGTAGATAAGGCCTTAGATGGGTTTTGTGATTTTTTTTTGGTGTAAGGTAAAAATAATAAAAAAAAAAGGGATTAAAGGTTGGCTACGTTTCCACAGAAAGGGAAGACTTTAATTTTCCACAACTCAGGACTGAATCGGTCTTGTACACTCTGTGCATAAGAGAGCTTGTGGGTATGAATCTGTTCTGTGATGTGTGTGCGTGAGAGAGACAATGTGTGAATCTGTTTTGTAGTGCACGCAATGGTAAAGTGTGAGTCTGTGTGTGTCTAAGTCTATTTTGTAGGGTATATGTACCTATGGAGAGTGTGTGCGTTTGTGTGTGAATTGTACCAGAAGCCTCATGCAAAATGTGGGTCAATTAATAACATGTGAAAATAGACACTCTTCGGAGGGTCACGGAGTAAATGATTGAAGTGAGAACACTTTTTCCCTGGATGTGGATGAAACACCCCGTGATTGTCCTTTGACATACACCATAAAAAGTAGCTGTGAACGATAACAAAAGACTGACCAGGTGATTCGTTTGGTAACATCATCCCTTGGGTTGCACCCCGCTCTGGGATGATGTCATTGCATGGGAAGACAATCCTAAATTCTTGTTTGATCTCATCAGAGTGGTCTTTAGGGGGTGCTCCCCCTCCCCGATAGGGTTTGTATTTGTAACAATATGCAAATGGCAGTATTAATTAGTAGTTATAGACCTTTCGTTTGCTAAAGAAGCCTGTGTTGGATGGGTGTTCAGGTTATCAGGGCTCAGATGATGCAACTGATCACAACTGTTTGGGCACTGTTGTTTGTTGCAATCTTGCTAGGACAAAAACTCTGCTTGTGTATTTAGGCCCTGGCTCAGGACAGCACTTTAGCACTTGCTTTAAAGTCAAGCTTTTGCTTAATGGGGATGCTAATTGGATTCACACACTACTTTGTCACTAGATTTAGCAACTTTTTGGTTTGCCTAGCGAGAAAATAAGTGTCAAACAAAGTGACCAGTGACAAATCTAGCGACTTTCACTGCCAATCAGAGTGACATTCAAAGAAAAGTCACCAATATGTATCGTCACAAAATCATTCACAAGCAGCTCAATAGTGTTAATAAAATCCATTCCATGCTCTTCTTACTTTCTTTTGCACACCAAGTCCATGTCATCACGTCTCAATTGAGCATGTCCTCGGAAGGAAGAGCATTCCAGGGCTTCTCGGTCTGAGATCACTATAACCTGCTGGCGAGGAAAAGAAGTTTGTGGAGGCGAATTAAATACTTTGCTAAAACCAGGTGCACTTTGGAGAGAGCAGCACATGAACCACCTTGTTTTTAGCCAAATGTTCTTTCTTGCCCATCCATAGTAGGTGGTGCAGCCTGTGATGCAGGGAAAGCCGGCTAATGAAGTGGGCAGGGTGGGGGAGGCAGGTTAGCCAGCGAGGAGAGCTGCATGGATGGAAGGTGGGGTGGGATGAGACAGGGCCATGTGCCCCAGTGGGGCAGGGGGCACCGTGCCTCCAGGAAGGAAGCCCTTACTACAGGATCAAAAGTGGAGCTAACTTTATTTTCGGCACCCCTTTACTCCTTCTCCTGGCTTGGCCTGGGGTTAGCTGCCCAGCTGTTTTCAGAAATCAAACCCTGGAAGCGGGGAAAAGGGATCCGGCTAGCAGATTTTTGTTTTTAAATCTACTTTCTTGGCTCCTTGCAGTGCCGAGCTCAGGTCAGCGATTGTCCTCTTCCCCAGGCTCTGGGCCCTCCCTTTCACTAACCTGTCGGCTCAAATCCAGGCCGGCAATCTTGATCATTGTAAGTATTTGTATGAGCTTTTGAGTTACCAGATATCTAGAAAGGTGGCGAATTGGATACGGGAATTGTTCTTTGCTTTCTGAGATTTCATGAGATTGGCTTAAAATCATGAGATTATTTTAAAAATAGTAATAAATATTGGGCTCTACTTCATCTTCTGCTTTCTCCCCTTTTTGCTCACAGGGTGGTCATGTTTCCAAATTTTTTTCTGCTACATTGAGAGCTAGAAACTTTTATTATTATTAGTCACGATCGCAGATTCTCCTGGCTCCAGAAGGTGGGGCTTTCCACAGAACACCAGCTATCCCGAGCCTCATGACCAAAGCGTAAGAGTTGGCAATGCTGATGTAGGATGGTGTAATTTACACCTCCCTACAACGGCAACTGCAAAATAAAAAGGGGACTTGACTGTTTCTTCTGGTTAATATTTGCCCAGCGCTTGGAGGATTCAGAAGGGGACACGTGGCCATGGAGTGTTATATCAGGTTGAGTTTAAAAGGGGAGGAAATGAATTCTTCTCCACAGTTCCACTAGGAGGGGGTAGAATCTCCGGGTTGTTTTATGGTCACCGTTCCAAGTCATTGCAGAAGATAAGGCTATTCCGTTCTGGGGCTTGCCATCCTCCTAATCGATTCCATAGTGCAAACAGGGCCCTGTGAAAATTCCCACCGGAGCCGTACGTTCAAAGCTGTTCCGCAGCCAGCGGGTGGTTTGATCTCATGAGGCCGTGCATAAAGGCTGCTCTGATTTAGCATAGGACATGGCTGAGTCAGATTCCCCCAAGGCCCCTCTCCGCCTGGAGTTGGAAGCTAATCTTGTGACCCCAGGGGCTCGGACGCCACCCGTCTCCTGTTCTGTGTCTGCATGGTGGGTGATATTTGCGTGGCCTGCTCAAAGACTAATGAGGTGGCGTCCGTGGGCTTTGGGAATGTGAAACCCATCACCCTCCCCACCGACCCTGGTGCCGGGTCTGCAATGTCCCTCTCCAGGAGGAACCCTGCTTCGGATGTAGGACTGTAGCCCCAGCTTCTCTGCAGCATTGGGGCCATGGGATTCCCTGTCCTCCTTGCTAAAGTCTTCCGTAGGGTGTGGGCTTGCTTGACTGGCTCCACCAGCCTCGTCCCCAAATCTTGCTTTGTGCTACTGCCCACCAGATTGCAGGCCTTGGCAACGGGGAGTTCTCTGCAGCAGAGAGGAATGATGGCCTAATGGTTTGGGTGATCACCTGGGACTAGGGGTGAATCCCCTGCTCTGCCACAGCCTCCCTGTGTGACTGTGGGTAAGTTTCTTAGCCCAGATCCTCAAAAGTATTTAAGTGCCTGACTCCCATGGGCTATATAAGTATCCTCTGACAGGAATGGCATTGGCGCTAGTGTCTGTTGAGCTGTATCTGCCCATGGAGTGTTTGTATAGCACCCAAAAGCATGCTGGGAGCTCAGACTTGGTCCCTACCCTAGACAACCTACAATCAAATTGAAGATGCGACGCAGAGAGAAGGCTTGTCTTGTGGTTAAGGCACTGGGCTGGGACTCTGGTGATTGAGGTTCAATCAGAGGCTCTGCCATGAACTTGGCATGCCTGAGTGGGGACTAATCTCAGTTGTTGGGTTTAGCAGGCAGGTGGTGTTGGTGGCCTGATACGCAGGAGGTCAGACCAGCTGATCTGGTGGTTCCTTCTGGCCTTGTGACAAAGGTGGCTTTATGCTACATTTCTATCTGCCTTGATCCTGCGGCCAATAATGTGGAGCAGCCCAAGGGCTGTTCTCAAATCCACTGGCTTGTAATGACCAGCTAGGGCTCACCCTCCTAGTCCCCTTGATACGCCGTCTCCCCCCGAACGAAGGTAGAAGGAGGGGGTGGGAGAGAGAGTTGTGCATTCTCTAGCCAGCTGAGGATTCCTTGGCCCTCAGTAGACAGGGGGGTTTGTGGGGTCAAGGCAGGACCGTCCAGCCAAATGCAGGACTGGGTGGAGGTATGTGTGTGCCCAGCTGTGCCCAGGCCCTGGCCCGAGAATTCTGTTTTTGCACAAGTCTGACTTTGATAGCCGTGTGGGGAAAGAGCAGGTGGTGTGGGAAATTCATTTACGAAACCTTGAGTTTAAGGATCTGTAAGTTCTGGAAAGCTTTTTCTCCCTTTCAAAGAAATGCCCTAGCCTCTGGATTGTATCGGCTCCTCTCTACAACGCTTTCGTTATGGGATTGGCCCTCTATCCATGCGTTCAGGGCAAAGTCCCAGCTCTGGGGAGGGGAGAGGAGAAACTTCTTTCCAAAACTAATTGCGCGTTATTAAAATGATTCTTCTGGAAACACCAACGAATCTCTCCGCCTCCCCTGTGTTGATGACACCTGTCAGCACCAAGGGACAAAGAGAGCCTGGGGCGAGACCACTGCCGCCAAGGAGAAAGGAGGAGCCTTACGTGTCATTGCCAGACCGCTGCAATCAATCTATACCCGTTCCCCACGAAACACAACCCTAGGGGTATCGAACCCAGTTGGGGGGGGGGGGGAGGCGGGAACCGTTAAGGGGGCTAGATTTACGGTGCGGAGGAACAAAGGGGCTGTAAACAGTCTCCTCCCCTCCTTTGCTTCCTGCCAATGGACTCGTCGGAACGTTGGTGTTAAAACCGGCTGCGTCGCAGCGTTCTCAATTAGAACGCCCGAGGGTTCAACGTTCCAGGCTAGTCCCCCCCCCGGCGCCAACGCGGCTGTCATGGCTCTCCAAGTCCAGGTGGTTTATTGGTAAGCGGGGGTGGGGGGTAGCTGGCCGTGTCGGTGCATGCGTGGCCACAGCGCCCGGCGCCGTGGGAGCGGGCCAGGCCGGGCCCATCAGCCCCCGGGGAGAGCACGGAAACACGCTGGCGTTGCTAGGGCCGCTTACCCGGCCAGGAGGAAAGAGTGACATCTCCCCCCTTTTCTTCTCTTGCTGCCATCAGCTGACTGATGGGAACTCCGGCAGAGCAGCGCGGGACCCACTCTCGGGCTGGTGTTAGGTGCCTTAAAGTGAGGGGGGGGCAAGGCTCAATTTATAAGAGTGGCCTCGCCCGGACAACAATCGAGGCAGGACAAATGATGCGGCCCTGGGGGACGTGTGGATGGAAATTGTGTAAAACGTTCGGCCGCTGTAGGGTGACCTGATGTCCCGATTTTGGGGTCTCTTTCTTATGTAGGCTCCTGTTACCCCCCCCCCCACACACACACACACACCCTGTCCCGATTTTTCACACTTGCTGTGTGGTCACCCTAGGCCGCTGTAAGTTTTGTTGGCTGGTTGCCTTCTCTAAAGGCTCGTCTCTCTTGCCAACAGAAATTGGTCCCATAAAATGCATTCCCTCCCCCACGGTGACTTTCTGACCGAGCAGAGAGCTGTGCCGTTTTTTGCCTGCGGTGACGCAGATGCCCACACTCCGCCAGCCCTGCGTTGACCTGGGGTGGGGTATTTTAGGGGATGCTCCACAGGCTGGGGCGGGAGCAAAACATCCATTAAAAGCAGCGAGACCGGAGAACTCTTCTTTCTCTTGCCCCAGTTGCTTAGTGGTCCTGACCCAAAGCCCACTGAAGTCAGTGGGAGGTTCTCTGTTGATTTCAGGGCCTTCGGGTAAATCCTTGTAGGTTCCTGGCCAGAAGGCCACAGGACAAGCTGTGGGGAATGACCCTGTGCTGCCCTCTCAGGGCTGGGCTGGCTGGCTGCCGGTTTCACGCCCTCTTGAGAACAGTTGACTGGGGTTGGAGGGTATCTGGACTGATACCTTGGCTGTTTGGGGCTTAAACTGAGAGCTCTTTAAGAAACCTACACGGGTGTTGTAGGGGATTAAGCTACTTCTGTCCCACAGGGTGAATGAAACTGCTTACAGCCTAGCACGCGCTGGCTGAATGGTAGGTGGACTAATGCCACCTCTGTGCAGTCAGGTGAGTCCTCGTTTATATTTGGCACTTCTGCCGCAAAGCGGCAGCTAACTTCTGCCCACGTTGAGTCAGCCAGAGCTTGAGATAGATATTGCCACCCCGGAATAGGCCGGCATTTCTCTTGCTTAGTGCAAGACCCCTTAATCCTGACCTGCTGCAGCCTTTGCTAAGTCAATCCTCGGCCAGGTGCCTCTGTGCTGATCAGCAGCCCCTCCTTCTGCTAGAGTAACCATGGCCTCCCCTACACACAACTCTCATGTCCATCAAGCATGACCCACGGCCCTCCATGCGCCTATAGGTCCGGCCTCCCCAGGCACGGCTCCCCAACACCTCCTTCTACTCTGACCTGAACTGCCTCACTTTTTGTTCCATAGACTTAAACGTTCTAACTCTCCTCTTGCTGCTTCACCTGTCTTCCAGAACGAGCGTAGTCGTGGTAGCTCTGTATCCTCTGGTTATCTCGGTGTAACGAAATCTCCAGAGCGATACTAAGTCTTGTGTGCTGTGGGAGTGGAGGAGTTACTCCATGTCCATGGGGCAGCAGTGAGAAGTGCTGAAGCTGGGGTGGAGCTTAGGGGGGAAAAAAGGGGGTGGGAATCCCACCTCCTTGCCAATAAAATGGTTTTATCCTGCATAGTTAGTTGCTGTGACTCTAGGGTTTAGCCAACTCTGTAACGGTATTACAGAACAGCATTCAGCGTCTTCTAAGCGGTTTCTGTTCCTGGCAAAAAGCACCCTCCTCCTCTGCATTCCCATGCCTACTAGAATGACTTCTGGAAGCGCTCTCCTCTGCTGCCTGTGCGTCTAAAATAGACACAGGAAGGGTTGGTATGACTTCTCTCTTTCTCAGCAGCCAGTTGCTCTCTTGCATCTCTGATAGAGGGTGGTTAGGGGGCCAGTTTGTCCCAGCACCAGCAGGTGTGAGTGCAAAGTTCATACGTGCCCTATTCCAAATAATAGCCATTAGCGTGGGCGGATAAAGTCAGCGGCTGATTGTTTCTTGACACGATCTAAATGCAATGAAAGTAACCACATGGCAAGAAGGCTCAACTTCAGTCTTAAGTTTCTAATGAAAACAACTAGCAACAATCAGCATCTTTAGTGGGGTTTTACCCTTCCAGTGATTTGTAACTTTATCGTTTTCTGTGGACCAACATTGATACTCAAAACCCAGCGAGATGCCCTCAAAAAGGGGGTCATGTTGCCATCTAGTGTCTTGTCCCGCAGAGAAGACAACGGGCTACTACTTCTGGAGGCAGCATGGCCTTGTGGAAGAGCACTGGATGGGGTTTCGGGATTCCCAGCTCTGCCACAAACTTGCTTGGGTGACCTTGGACAAGTTCCTTTCCCTTCCGTAATATGGCGCTACATGCTGCTCCTTTGCAAGGCACTCTGAGATTGGCTGATGGAAAGCACTGTAGAAGAGCTAGGTGGTGATGGTATTTTGCAGTCTAATGTAGTTCCCTTTCGTCTCAAATAGCAGGAGACCAGGTGGGATTTTCAAGGAAGCTCAGCTCCTGTTTGAATTTCAGCCTTTGTCCCTTCTTTGGTTAATGTCTGGATGCTGAAATAACTTTTCTTTGTCTCCCTACAGCGGGGCCTGAGGCTACCGTCCCAAGGTAAGCGACCAGATTCCTCGGTTCGGTTCCAGTTATAACTCTGGCGGTGGTGGGTGAACTGGACTGATGTGCCCTAGGACCCCATTCCTGTTCCCAGCACTTGGTCCAAGTCACCGGCCATCTGCAAAGAGAGGAAGTTCTCCTCCAGAGCAAGTTGGGCTGTAGCACGTCATTGGATCTGTTCCTGGAGCATCCCCAATGCTTTTGCCCCAGCCTGACCCAGCGAGCTTTTCCTCCCCCTTCGGTCCCCAGTTGGCTGCCTGGGCTGTCTGAACCTGTGCATGAGGAGGTATAAATGGAGTTGCACGGGTTAGAAAACTGGTGCGAAGGGAAGCAGGCAGTTGGACTAGAAAGGGCTCCTGTACCCACAGCAGGCCATGTGGCCTGGCGGGTGGGGCTTGGCTCACTAGCTGGCATTGTTGCCAGCTGTTTTTAGGTGTGTGAAGTAACAGCGGAGCCAAGATTCAGCAGGGGCGAGTCCTGACGAAGACCTATCAGGCATTAACTCTGGGTTCTGCCTTTCCTCTCTCTCCTTTCTAGTATCAACAGCTCAAGAAGGAACTTGAAAAACAGTTCCCGGGCAAGCTGGAGATCGTGAGTATCCCGGGATTGTCCAGTCTGTCCAGAGCACTTAGCTTCTGTGTCTGTCTGACTCCCAGTCAGTGAATATGCACAGCCAAAGACTAGCCATGTCTTCTCAAGCTCTGGTTCTGTACTCTCAAAACTCCTGTTGCCTTCAGTGGGAATCTGCGATGCAGGGCGCTCTAAATAAATCCCTCCTCATCTGGTGGGACCTGACTGAGAACTGTCAGACTAAAAGCATGTCATATCCAGCATAAATCTGGAACATAGTTGTCAGATCCATGGTTCATTTAGTCTAGTCTCTTGTCTCTGAAAGTGGCCAGTGCCACGTGCTTCAGGGGAAGCTGTTAAACCTCTCAGATGAGCAAACGGGCACAGACATAACCATGGGGAAAGCTGCTGCTGGTTGGCTTACAAAGCATGCCCCGTGTGGTAGACGTAAGGGAAGCCTCAGTCAAGGAATCATGGAGAGTGGCGTTAAGGTGGAAGGAGGACAGTTCTTGCAGTTCTGCAGGACAATCTAGTATCATGTCCTGGTTTCCTTGTGCTCCTCAATCTAGATATACTCTTATTCTAGATCATAAGCAGTTTGGGATAGGGATTCTTTTATATGTTTGTGCAGTACCTGGCACAATGGGATCCTGGCTTCTAGAATACAAATTAACTTCATAGATTCCAAGGCCAGAGAAGGGCCCATTATGATCATCTAGTCTGACCTCCTGTATGACCCCAGGCCAGAGAATCCCACCCTATCATTTCTGCATCAAGTTCATCACATCTGTTTGCAGATGTATTCTCCTCTCTGGTGAGAACTGTAGGGAGCACTCCTGTTGGTCTAACTAGGAACTAACATGAAGGGGAGAGCGTGCTGCTTAAAATAACCCAGACCCCCTTGGGGCTCGTCATTCTCAAGGTGACTGACTCCTCTTCTCTGCTTAGAGTGGCGAAGGGACCCCTCAGGTCACAGGATGGTTTGAAGTGACAATCGCAGGCAAACTGGTGCATTCAAAAATGGTGAGTGGTCTCTTCCTCCCCCCTCATCTAGTTCCTAACCGAACTGCTCAGCTGATTGTCACCAAGGCGGGTGATATACATGAGACAGGAAGACTCCATAGAGATGTGTTGTGAGCAGAAGGCTGGGAGCCTTGTCTGGGCTCTGACATCTGTAGTCAGAGTCCGGTATCGAAGCTGGAGCAGTGGTCCTGTCTACAGCTGTACCAGCCTGTACAATGATCCCCTTAGAATCTGCATGCTGAACAGGGATCAGTTTGGTGCGGCCTTCTAAGGAGCAGTCACTGTGAGGCAGTAGGCTGGTACTCTTCCTTCGGTGCTGCTGGAAATGAGACCTAAAACGCACATCAGCCACTGACTCCTACTAGCCCACTCACTGGGAATGCAAGTGTTAATCCGCTGCCCTGTTCCTGTTGCAATATGAGTAACTTATGTTGACTCCCTAAACTTCCTCTGCAGTTGCAGTAGGATATAGGCTGTGGGGTTTTTGTTTGTTTTTTATTCTCTCTTCTTCCCTGCCCTTCTCCCCACAGCTGCCATTTTCCACCTCAAAGATAGCTGCATTTCAGTGATGGATGAAACCTGCATCCTTTATCTCCAGGATGGCAAACTGAAATGGCTTATTAGCAGCCACTGCTGCCGGCCTTCACAGGCGGGAAAATACAGCTCCTTAGAAAACGTCTTTGATGCTAAACTAGCTGTTGGCTCTTGCAGCTGCTGGTGCTGCAGCTCCTGGGGGGTGGGGAGATTAGAGCTGTCGGTCCTACATTAAAAGTACTTCCACTGTCAAGTGTCTCTTTGAGGTGGCAGAACTGTTGAGCTCTGTGTCCTTAAGGACACTCCAGGAGCCTGCTGAATTTTGACTGTCCTGTGTGTGGCACCTTCTAGAAGGGGTCGTGTTTGCCCATATTTTTTGGCGGGGGAAGGGGCTGTAAGTTTCACCCACTCCTTTTTTTTTAAGCTAATATTTTGTCTGAGATCTTGGTGAGCCAGGAAGGTCCAGCAGCAGAAACAAGCTTTCTATGCTCACTGCTGTAGCCAAGGAGTACCCGTGAGGTTTTTCCAAGGCCGCTTTTCAAACACTGCATTGTCCCTCCGGTCCTGGCGCTGCTGTCTTGTCACAGCTTCTTGGCAGTGATAGGAGTGCCCGAGCAGAAGGTGTCTTGCTGAGGAATGCTCTTAAATAGGAGTGGAACTCTCCAGGGGCATAACTCTGGACACCATCAGTGGCTGTGTCACCCTGGAGCATTAAAAAAACCTTAAAACATAATGGCCCTACTGGGTCAGACCAAAGGTTAATCTAGCCCAGTATCCTGTCTTCCGACAGTGGCCAATGCCAGGTGCCCTGGAGGGAATGAACAGAACAGGGAATCACCAAGTGATCCATCCCATCGCCCATTCTCAGCTTCTGGCAAACAGCCTTCTCATGCTCTGACTTCTTGGAGCCTTATGGGGCATGCCGGGGTGGGAGGATGGGTTCAGCTGCCCCCTTGCTAACTGGCTCCTCTCTGGCAGAACGGGGATGGATTTGTGGATAATGGCATCAAGCTTTCCAAGATTGTGGCAGCCATTAAAGAGGCGCTGGCTTTGGGATAGGAACAGCAGAATGCATCGGTGCCTCCGTATGTAACACAGGTAAGGTTGTGGGTCTGGCTATCCCAGTAGTGCTGTCTCAGCCCTTCCTCCTTGGATAAATGGAGCCTTGCTGCATGTGGCTTTCTAGAAGGAGACCTTTAACCAAGGTCCTATTCCCCTCTGCATGGGTATTATAAATATGATTGGGCACCCGAAAGAGCAAGGACTTGCCATGTTACAGTTGGTCAGAACTTCACCTTTTTCCCCCCCCCTAACCGCAGTATGCTGAGTGCTGGAGCAGCTGTTGTGCTTCACCCCAGAGGTGGCTGCATTCCAGCCTATATACATAGACAAGGAAACACTTGGGAAGGCTCTATGTTAAAATGCGGTAATGCTGCAAATCCTAAAGCTCCCAGTCACTGGTGATGCTGGCTACCACCAGCAGGGCAGAGCATTCATGGGAGGCAAAAAGAGTCAGACTCCTCTTGGAATTAACTTGGCAAAAGGGGTCAGAAAATGAGCGTGGTTCTGGTGGGCTGAGGTGCTGTGAATTCAGACTCGCCTGCTTGGTAAATCATGCATGCAACCTCTGGAACCATGGCTAGAATCCTGGTCTGTTGGATCCCAAATGCACCCTCCCCCCCCCCCCCCCCCCGTACTTGTGCAGTGTTTGAGGACTGTTCCTTAATTAGTTCTAGGAGGTCTCTTGTCCTCTGTGTGGGCCATTGTGTTATGTTGGGTTTGTCTAGAGTGCTTTTATTTAAACACTAGAAGGCACTGCTACACTCACGCTGTAATAGGTTAAGAGCAGTAGCTGCTGCTTCAGGTCCATCAGACTGGAAAGGCCCTTTCTGAGCCTTCAGTCCCGTGCTGTCACAGACGGCTCCAGCATAGAATTCTGTATGTAAATTTATCAGTCTCCATCTTCAAACTAGCTCGCGCTCAGTTTCGGAGGCTGTTCCAGACCCTCGCTCCTCTGACGGTTAGGAACCTTCTAATTTCCAGCCTAAATGTATTCACAATCAATTTGTAGCTGTTTGTTCTTGTGCCAATAATGTCCTTGAGCTTCAATAGTTCTTCTGGTGTTTTTGCTCTCTCTAAATAGGTCAGGATGTGGTGGGGAATCAGATTTTTTCCCCTCTCAGCCTTCACTTGGCTGGGCTAAACAAGCCAAGCTCTTTCCATCTCCTCTCCTAGGATGGGCTCTCCAGCCTCCTGATCATCCGAGTAGCCCTTCTTTGCACCTAGTCCAGTTTTATTTTTAAATTTCTAGTTCGTTAACTATATACGTTCCTTCTCTTCCTCTAGCTTGATGAGCATTTGCTTGGTTCAACTCGGCCGAGCGCTTGATGACGGGAGTTGCCGAAATGTCCCCTGACGCGTGGCCGTTCCCAGAAGTTTTTGCGCAGGATGCCGGTTTGAACAAAGGCAGATGAGGATCCAGCTCTGTGCTTTGGCATGCTTTATATCTGTACGCAACGCCTGTCTAGAGTTGAAACGGCCCCTCTAATGTGCCATTAAGGTGCCTCTAACTTTGAGTAATTCTTGAGTGAGTTTCACTGTTCAACCTTACTGAGAAATCTAGTGCTGATATCGCAACAACAAGCTCTTCATCTGAGGTTGCTGGGATGAAGGCTGTCAAGTAAGGGAGGGTCACCATCTGGGAATCCCATCAGTGTGGGAAGAAGAATTAGCAGCTCATTGTCGGGTATGGGGGGAACTGGGCGGGAAATGAGAGAAAATGTTTTAACAAATGACTCAATAGTCTGTTTTAATTTGAACTCAGGATTTTTATAAACTCCCAACATTTTCTTAAACTGGTGTCGAAACAGTTTTTCCCTCTTCTGCAGAACTTTGATGCAGCCCTGACCAATCGCATTGAGATGTCCCAGCTAGGCAGTGGAGTTTGCTCACAAAACATAACCTCTGAATCTTGGTATTTCTGAATCGTGATAATGCACTTCCTCCTTCCAGAATCACCTAGTGTTACAAAACTGTCTTTCTGGGTTTTTGTTGTTGTTGTATGATTAACTTTTATTGCACTTCAGAAAGGTGTCTGTTAAATAAAATAATGAAAGTCATAAACTGGTTGTGTAGTGCCTTCTTTCTAGTGCTTGCTAACTGACCAAACACACAGCAAAAGCAGACTCTCCGTTCCCTTGCAATATGGGGTATAATTCTTCTATACCAGTACCCCGAAACAAGTGGCGAGTGGTCTAATGCTTCATTGCAGTGTGAATATCCTGAAAGCAGCATTCCAGGTCCTATATCCAAACCCATCAAGCTCCTTCCATCTACACACTCCACTCCAGCAAGCCTGATGCAGCTTTTCATCTTTCCAGACTTCTTTGCAACCTCAGTAGTGGAGCTCATATTGAGATGTCCCAGCTAGGCAGTGAATATTTCTAAAGCAGGCGGGACCTTGCTTTTTGTGACATCAAAATTCTCCTCCTGCCACATCTCCAGGGTCTTGTTACAATGGCTTTGAGCCACAGTCCCCCAAACCTTGAAACAAAGGGAAAACTGGTGGCATTTGCAGGCCAATTCTGTATTTACTTTTTCCCCCTCTGCTTCAGGCTACGGTAGCATAGGGTGCTGCAAGTTAAGATTGTGGAGCAGGGCAGAGCTGGGATGGAGAGTGGGAGGTGTACTAGCAGAGATGGTTGTAAATGGGGACTGAAGTACATGAGCTGTGTGCACATATGCCAATATGTTCTTAGTCTCCTTTTCATGAATGCTAAAATAAACCTCCATTTAAAAGAAAAATTAATCAGCTTGGCCCAAGTTACCCCTGTAATTTGTACCTATTATGAAGCAACTCTTGTAAGTAACCAGTAAAGGAGTAAATCCTCTGTCTGGTGAGGCCGGGCCAGTAAGAGGTCTCTGGTGCATAGGGTGAGAGTTATTTAAAGCTCTGACCTTCCATTGCCATGACAACTTGATGCCCTTTCCTTACCTCTCCAAATGCTGCTTTTTGTAATAATTTTACCTTTTAATCCAACAAGCCTGTTTTTGTTCTTCCACAATTGACCTGATTTAATGTGGAGCCTAGGAACCCATGACCATCTCTGTAGTGCTTAGGGATTAGCTCAGGGACCCCAGATTTCCAGTAGAGTGGAGCTAGTTGGTGATGTGAGAGAAAGCATTTACAATGTCTCCAATATGAAAATAGTTTAAGATAACGCACCTTGGGGGTGGTCTTAATTCAGATCTATTGTCAATCAGAACTCTCCTTTTTAAAAAGAGGTCTTAAAAGGAAAAACGGTGGTCTTGTGGTTCAGGCCTAAAACAACAGAGGTTCTAGTCCCAGTTATGCCAGACTTGTATGGTGACATCACCTCTATCTCCCATTCCTCATCTGTAATATCTACCTTGCGAGGAGCAGCTGAGGTCAAATTTCAGTAGGATTTGTAGTTTTCCAAGAGTTGTGGGAAAGGGGTGGGAGAGGATATAGAAGGACAAAATCAATTTTATTAAAAATTGATTAAACTACATTTAGTACTTTGTCTAAATAAAAAGAAGAACAGAGTACTCCTGTTCTTCTTTTTGCGGATACAGACTAACACGGCTGCTACTCTGAAATTTGTCTAAATATACATTGTAGTACTTTTTTTTTTTTTTTTTTTTTAGCAACTCTGGTGAGGGTGAAGAGATACAACTGTGCCCTCTGGTGCCCACAATTATAAATGCAAGTAGTATAAATTAGCGATTTCCTGGTGGTGGTTTTCTGAATATCCTTGCAGGACAAATCTAGGAATTCATGGTTTATTTCTATTGGGGTAGTACCCTGGGGAGCCCAGGCAACATCAGATGCCCAATTGTGCTGGGCTACTGTAGAAACACTCAGGGAGAGATGGACCCTGCATTTAGGACTCCTATATCTTTGAAGAATGAGGCATCAGAGTGAGTTTTGAGTTGTCTAGTAACAGTGGGCCTTAGTCCAGTATGAGCAGAACTGGATCACGCAGCCGCTCCCATCCATCCTCTGCTGTAATTGAGTTTGTACTGGTGACCCCTTAGAAATTATTACAAGAAGGCTGTACGCTTTGTTGCTAATGTAGGCTGAGCTTTGTGGGTTATCCAAGTGCAAATGGAGGCCCAGCTGGATGGGCTGCCCAAGAACAGGGCCCCGTTACGTTGGGCATTTCACATTCACACAGTAGGAGATATTCGTACCCCAAAGAGCTTACTTATGTTTCACACCATCTACAGTTGAACATCTTTTGAAAGTGATCCATTGTTCTTCATAACCACTGAGGGTAGGACAAGAAGTAATTGGCTTAATTTGTAGCAAGGGAGAGTCACATTGGATACTAGGGCAAACTTTCTAATGCTAAGCATAGTTAAGCATCGGAGCAGGTGACCCAGGGAGGTTGTGGAATCACCATCACTGGAGGGTTTTTAAGAATAGGTTGGACAAATCCCTGTCAGGGATGTTCTAGGTATAATTCAATCTACTTTGCAGGTGGGTGGGCTAGATATGACCTCTTAAGGTTCTTTACAACCCTACATTCCTCTGATCATGCTTCCAAGGCCCCCATCTTGCAAACGCTTCACTAAAGCAACTAGTAGTTGAAGTTGAGAGGACTGCTCATGGCAGCAAAGTTAAACATGTCTGCAGGATTGGGCCTTAAGACTGAAGATTTCCCCATGACCCAAAGTAAATTCTTGTGTGTCCTACAAATTGCCCCTGTGGGTGTCAAAATTTACAGACCTTCAGCTATGCAGTATTTTTTGGATAGTTAACTTATTGCTTAAGAATGGTACCAGCTTGACAGCCTTGCAGCCTAAAGCGCTGTGTTTATCCCCAGAACCAGTACAGCCCGGGCAGTGGCAGGGTGAACAACCTCACCACAGCCCTGGAGGGACAAGTACTAAGGGTTAGAGGAGAAGTCAGTCTTCACAGCCCATTCTCCCTTTGCCCCTTGTTACTGAGCCTCAGTGAGGGGATGGTCACAATGCGGACACTTCTCCAGCTAGCAGTCGATTAAAACATCAACTCTTTTCCCCCATAGGCCACTGGAAAAGACCTCAGTCCATTCCTAAAGGCTGTAATGATTTTCCTACCCGGACAAATGTCCCCAATCTTTAACCATGCCATCACGTGTTGGCATATTCTTTGAGGTGGATCACGTGTCAATAGTATTTTCTGCTCAAAGAGAGAGAGCCGAGCGTATGGGAAAAGTGAAGTACTATCTAAAAACATATCCAAGGGTACCATATACAGGAGGCCTCTTACCTGAGATAAGAGGGTGGCAGTGACTAGTTAATTATCCTCTCTAAAGTACCTAGCTGTCTAGGTACTCATATAATGTGATTTTGGCATCAGCACCAGTTGATGTGACTTGTGATAGGGAAGACTGGCATAACGTTGACAGTGGCTGATGTGGGGAAAACTAAAATTTGCACCATCCCTACTTGACGTGACTGGTGATAGGCTAGTGACGTTACATGGGTGTCAACTCCACTGGTCATGGCTCGTGCAGGGGGTAGATGTGACTTGTGTGAGGGTTTTATAGTGACATTTGTGGCTAGTTGGCATCGGGGAGGTTCATGTGGCTAGTGCAAAGGGCTTGATATAATTTGTGCACTGGAAGGCGTTGCCAAAGCTTCTGCAAGGGCCTTGACATGTTATATATTAGAAAGGTTGGTGTGAATATGCAGGGGGAGGGGTTAGCATGTGACATGTAGGGAAGGTTGGCATGACATACATGGGGGAGGCACGTGGTGTGACACGTGCCAGGGGGTTCGCATGTTACATGTAGGCAAGGTTGGTAAGATGCATGCTGGGGGGCGCTTGGCGTGACTTGTAACTGAGGTTTACAGTGTTACATGTAGGCAAGGTTGGCATGATGCGTTCCAGGGCTTTGGCGTGTTACACGTAGGCATGGTTTGGTGTGACGCACGTGGGGGGGGGGCACTTGGCGTGACTTTGTGCCAGAGATTTTATGTTACACATAGGCAAGATTGGCACGACCCATGCCAAGGGTTTAGCCTGACTCGAGGTACGTCTTAACGTAACTCATGCAAGGGGCATAAAATGCAGTAGGGTCTGTGGTTAAAGGAAGGTTCCCCATTGCCAGCCCTGTGACCGGGGGGAGGCAGGGGCAGCCTGGGTGGTGCTCACAAGATGGCGCCCACACAGCCAGGTTCACCTCAGCTGACCTCCCCTCCCCTCCCCTCTGCCCCATTGCATGATGGTTAAATAGCCCAGCCGGGGAACCCGCCATTTTCTGCTGGGGCTGGCGGGAAAGGCGGGAAGGGAGCGAGAGCAGCGCGAGCGCCGGCCGGGACTCCCAACGGCTCCAACGGTCGCTGCAGTGAGGGGCGCGAGCCACACACACAGGTAACAAGGAGGCGCGAGACACCCCCGTACCCGGGCTTCCCCCTCCCCCCTTGTTCGAAAAAAAGGGGGGGTGAGTAGAAACCGAGATCGTCTGAGGAGCCCCTTCCACCAAGTAAGTCCCGCCTTCCGTCTGTATCCTGCAGCTCATTGGTCGGGCGATGCGAGAGCACGGTGGCCGCGCTGATTGGCTGGAAGCCCCTGAGGCAGCCCCGAGGTCGATTGGTCATGAGCCGCGTCAATCACCGAGGAGGCTTCGCGGCTCTACCCCCTCTCTTGTCAGGTTACATACCGGTTGGCTGGCGACGCTGGCCAATCGGGAAAAGGCCTCGGTTAGCCTGGGGAAGGTCACCTGACTATTGTTAGCCAATCAAACCCAGACTTGGCGCAAAGGCTTCTGGAAGATGTAGTCTTTCTTTAAAAAAAACCACTTTATGTGGATAAAGGGGGCAAACTGGGGCGAGGACTGGGAGCTAGGACTCCTGGGTTCTCTTTAAAGCAGACTCTGGTGGCTCTACAGGGGCTGCCGTATTGGCCATGGAGGTGGGACGCCATGGTGCAATTTGGTGTAGGGTTGCTATTGTCCTTGGCTCCATCGCCATGGCACCTGGTTGCCGCCATGGCAGTGGCTTTGGCCTGGTGCCCATCGTGATGGCGCTGGTGTGGAACTGGCACCTCGGCGGGGTCTCACGTGGCACCGAGCCGGCTCTGAGGCCAGATCTCTCCTTTGCAGGGATATCGCTCGTTTCGGTCCCAGAGCAGCCTCCGCTCCATGAACAGTTGATGGCTCCTTGCTTTTTGTAACCTTTCCCCCCCACTGCATGTTCGCTCCCAGCCGGGATGACCCTCCACACTCTCCTCCCCACAACGATCCCTTTTCCAGACTCTCACTCAGGCCATTCCCAGCTGGCTCCCTCCGCTGCGTTCACTTCCCCAGCCCAACGTGTCTCCCTGCCCTGTTTCTGAGCGATCGGGGCAGCAGGTTCCTTCGTCCCCGCAACTGGCGCCACTGATCGGCAGGGAACCTCAGGGGGGAAATCGGTGACTTTTTCTTACTGTTGGGAACTGTCACCTGTGGGTCTGTGCAAAAACTGGCAACTGCAGAGGGAGGAGAGGAAAAGAACCCAGGAATCCTGACCGTAAATCCCTCCCGCCTCAATCCACTAGACCCTAGTCCTTTGCCAGACCTGGGACTAGAACCCAGAAGGAGTCCTGGCTCCGAGACCCACTTCCCACGCTGGGAATAGAACCCAGGAGTCCTGGCTCCTAGTTCTAACCACTAGACCCCATCCTCCTCCAGAGCTGGGAAAACAACACTTCTCCTCCTCTTCCATGCTGGGCAAATCAGGTCACTGACGGAAATGATCATTTTATATTACAGCAGAAACAAAACACAGGTTCATCTGTGACACTCTAGTTATAAACGAAGTAATTCGGAGTGAGCAGCTGTGGAATTAACAAAAGCTTTTCAGGGATTTTCTGTTACTATTCTTCCCCCCCCCAATATAGTGCCGGAAATGTTCCTAAACATTTATATGACAACCTCTAGGGTTACCATAGCATCTGAGCATCTCAGTCATCAATATATTCCTCCTCCCAACACCCTGGGAAGACAGGGCCATGTGACTAGCTCCATTTTACCAGTAGGGAACCATATTGCCTTAGTGACTTGTAGGTTACACAGGGAGTGATGGGACGCGACCCCAGGTCAAGCTGTTCTTGAAAAGGTTAAACTGATTTCTTCCCCTTCCCCTCTTTTTTTTTTTTAAGCAGATTTCTTCCACACTAAAGACCATCCAGAATGGCCCGTACCAAGCAGACCGCTCGTAAATCCACTGGTGGGAAAGCCCCCCGGAAGCAACTGGCCACCAAAGCAGCCAGGAAAAGTGCGCCCTCCACTGGGGGAGTGAAGAAACCTCATCGTTACAGGTACTTGGAGTCAAGCTTTCTCTTCTGGTGTGCGTGGGAGACGTAAAGGGGAGTTTTGCCATCGTAAGAAAAAAATAACGTGATATATATCATAGCCTTAATTTTTATGTACTATGTGTGAGGGAGCATGGGCTAGTAGTTAGGGATTCAGACTCCTGAGTTGGAGTTCTTTTGCCAGTTATGCCACTGACCTGCTGATGTGACCTTAGGGAAGTCACTTCCCTTCTCTGTGCCTCAGTTTTCCCTCATCCTTTGCCAGGCTCATCTGCTTAGCATGTAAGCTCTTCAGAGCAGGGATAGTCTCTCCCGATGGGTACATATGGGGCTGAGCCCAAAGAGGCCTCGACTGAGATCAGGGTTACGAGTGGCTACTGTAATTACAAATAATAAATAATGATTTGTAGTGAATAGTTTTATAAAATATTATCCTTTCGGCTGGCTTATTAAAACAGAAGGGACAAACACATGCATACAAAGGCACTTGTAGCCGGCTCAGCAACGCATGTTTGATAGGGCACCTGCACAAAGGTTGAGATTTCATCATTGTTCCAGTCCTTGTTTGGAAGGAGCTGCTAAAGTTCTTAAAAAGCCACTTAAAAGAAAAAAAGCTTAGACGTACCCGCGGTCTAATATTAGGGGCTGTCAACGTTGTTGGTCCCCTTTAAATACTGCGTTTTGTTTTTTAACAAGAAAGTTGGTGAAATTAACAGCAGTGCAATAGGCCAGCTTAACAACCATGGAGTCCTCTTTGTCCCCAGAGACTGTGGCAGGGCAAGCTTCTTCTATGGGGGTGGGGGGGTGTACGTGTACACGAAACCCCTTCTGGGTACACCTGAGACGCTTACAGAGGAGAAGGGAGTTCTGTCTGCAGTCCTTGGCGCACTGATGTCTGAGCGTGGTTGGGGGCATGGGGGTTAAATTCTGAGCCCTTGTCTTTGAAATCTCTTCCAGGCCTGGCACCGTGGCCCTTCGAGAGATCCGGCGGTACCAGAAATCCACTGAGCTGCTGATTCGCAAACTCCCGTTCCAGCGTCTGGTCCGTGAAATCGCTCAGGACTTCAAGACGGATCTGCGGTTCCAGAGTGCTGCCATCGGAGCCCTGCAGGTAGGCGACTTTGTCTCTCTTCCCTGCTGGGCAGACAGAATGAAACCTGTCTAACTTGCCCCCAGACAGTTGGGAAGTACCTTCCAAAGAGTGAGCCCGACCTGCTTTGCACTCATCAAATCTGTAGAAACTAAAGCTCGAGGCACGGGCTCATCTCGAGAGTGACCTGCAGAGCATACCTCTGCTGCTCAGAGCCTCTGGCTTCAGAACGTAGAATCTAAATTCCCCGTTGATGTCCACGGATTACTGCTTTCGCCCCGAGAGGCGACTGCATCCCAGTGATGTGTGTGTACAAGCAGAGGGAAGACACTGACATCACTAGCTGCTGCAGTGCTCAGCTTCTCTGTCAATAAGTGCTCCCTAAAGTGCTTAGAGTTCCATGGGGACAAAACATGCTCTTAATCCACTCACTCGTGGCAGGAGAAAGCATCCACGTCTCAAAGCCGCTGGCGTGGGGGTGTTGAGCACGTAGCGTTAGAAAGAGCTGCCACGTTTGAGACTGTGCGGCTCGCTAGTGTAAATGGGTGGGGTGTGAATTTGGGGGCTCTGAATTGGTTTCCTCACCTGCCAAGTGGGGTTCAACTGACACTTGAGAAGCCCTTGAGGCACACGCAGCTGGGTAGGTGCTAAGCATGCAGGGCCAGTTTTTCGAGAGCACTCAGCCCCCCCCTTAGACATCAGAATAAACGGCACAGAGCAGTAGGAAAAATCTGGCCCTGGGTACAATGGGAGCATTTTGATGCCTCCTAAAGAGACTGTTGCGAAACAAATCGAGCTGTTACTTCTGTTGTGGTTTTTCCTTGGTAGGAAGCCAGTGAGGCTTATCTGGTGGGTCTCTTTGAAGACACCAACTTGTGTGCAATCCACGCCAAAAGAGTCACCATCATGCCAAAAGACATCCAGCTGGCACGTCGTATCCGCGGCGAGCGGGCTTAACTCGTTGGCGGCTGATATCCGCTCACACGGTGTATTAGAGTAGACTCTAGGTTTTTTTTTTTTTTCCTACTCCTGTTTGTAGTGGCTAGGACACGGGGAGATGTTATAAACCTATCTTAGTAAGATGTAAGCGATCAAGAGAGTTGAATCCGTTTGTTCATAATGTACAAGCAAAAAAAAAAATTTAGAAATTTACAAGACTTGGATTTTTTTGTTTTGTTTTTGTAAACTTTTTTTCAGAATTGCAAAAAAAAATATATAAAACAAGGGGGAAACATTTTTGAAATATCTGGTTTTATACACAAAACTTAAGTAGATGTAGGCATAACATAAGGAGCTTTTGGTCTTCAGTTTGTAAAAATATATCTGCAAAAGATCACGCTACACTATATTTTTCATTATTTGATTTCTTTTTTTCCTTTGTATTTAGAATGGGCATGATATTTAAACTTGTTTTCTTATTTCCATCTGTCTCGTGAAATGTGACTTGGACCTTTGTAACTTTCAGGTTTCTTCACCCTGTGGTGGGAACAAAAAAAAAGAAATAAATGTTGAACAATAACCTTTTTGCTTCCTTAATCTTGTATTTGCTGTTGCACTAGGATAGATGTGTATGTCGTGCTCTTCAGTAAATCAAAGCAACTTGCCTTGTGCTGACGCGATAGCCAAAGTTCCGTAGATCCTTTAAGGATCTCCAAGCCCTTCTGGGAGCATTATTTAAGCCTTTCAAACCCCTGTGGGGAAAGGAGTGTTAGATCCATTTTGACGATGTGGGAAACCGAAACTTAAAACTGTTGTAAGTGACTGGCCCAAAATCACAGCAAGGCTAGTGGCAGAACCAAAAATAAAACCCAGGAGTCTGGAATCCCGGGTCCCTGCTCCAGCTAAGAGACCGCATATCCAGTTGATGTGACACTATATCCTGCAATTTGGCTTCAGGATACAGAGGAAAGACCCCTCCACCCCCCCTCCCTTTTCCTGTTGTAGTGTTTACTTCATGCAGTGGGCTACAGAAGGCGGGGACCCAGGACTCCTGCATTCTTGGGCTGACTTGTCATGACCTTTGGCACAGCGAAGCTATCTGTTTATCTCCTCACTGGTCACTCTGAGAGTTGCATATTTGTGCCGCTTAGCTACGATTTCTGAAATGCTTTGGGCTCCTCAGTTTGAAGGGTGCTGTCTAACCGGTCAGTGCAGGGGTTATTGAACTCTGATAGATAAGCCCTCATTTTAACAGCCCTTTGAGAAGAGGGTGATTTAGAATTGCAGTGTACGTTTAAACACCTCTACTATTTCAGCGGTCATGTTCCATGCAGGCCCGGCTGTCTTTTGCTCTGGGGTCGGCTAGGGGGGTGGATTATCTATGCTGATAGGAGACCCCCCCTCCTGTCAGCACAGGTAGTGTCTACACGGAAGTGCCTCAGCTGTTCTGCTGTTGCATTTCAAGTCCTGACAAGCTCTTAATTTCACTGCATGCTGTTCCTGCCCTGGAGAACTCTGATGGCACGCAACAGGGCCCTACTTAAACTCACCGAGTCAAATTCTGCTCTCCGTTGTACATGACAGTGACTTCAGTGGAGTTACTGCCGTTCGACATTGGTATAGCCAAGATCAGAATCGGGGCCACTGCATGTTTCCAGCTCATCTCTGCTGGTGAAGGGTCTGGAATTTCCCATCTGTCCTTTCTTGAAATGCCCTCAGCCACCCAACTGGATATTTTGTACTTGTTTTCCAAGAGGATTTGTTCTGATTGGAGCAGTGTCTCTCTTTGCCTTTAACACATACTGCCCTTTAGAAAAGAGCAGCGTGTCTCTTGCGATAAGCACGGAGGGAAATGCTTTTTGTGGGTTGGGTTGGTGGGGGTTTTTTTGCACTGACCTACTTTTTGCGTAGGCGTTCTGTCCTCTGTAGGATTCGCTTTGGAGTCTTAGCATCTGACTCCATAAGGCACCATTAAAAAAGCACTTTACTCCCACACGCAGTTTTGGATTGCTGCTGCCATTCAGTGCCCACTTGCTTAATGTCTCGGAAAACTCCACCGCAAAATTACCGTGGTGGGTGGGTCTGTATCTGAAAGCATCATAAGCTGAATAGAAAACCTATCAAGGGTAAAACACTGTGCCAGTAAAAAGTTGGAACATCCATAGCTTTATTTATCTATTTCAAGCATCTCTTCTCTTACAAATGCTAATGAGTTTACGCCTGGCAGTGTGCCTGGGAGGTAGATCTGTATTACAGTCCCTGTTTTTAAAGAGGGGTACAGAGAGCTGAGCGTGAGTGGCAGAGCGAGAGAAAGAACCCAGGAGTCCAGACCTGCTGTCCACTGCCTGGAAGTGACAAGCCAAGCGCAATCCAGGCCTGGATTCTGTTCCTTGGCAAAGTAGATGTAAAATGCTCGCATTCTGCTGTAAGTGCTTTTCGTTCACTTTGCAGTAGGGTAAATAACTGCAAGGTAGCATCTATTTAGGCCCAAGATTTCTGCTGCAGGCTCTGACCTGCGTCTTGTACATTTCCAGCCTCTCTGCTCCCACTTGCTCCCTTTCAGCTGGGGCGTGGAGGACCTTGGTACATCTGTTCTGTCAAATCACGACGGTGCAGGTGCTAAGGGGACTGAGCGCAGATTACCCCGCAGCGCTGACTTGATTGCACTTGACAAGTTTGCATTAAATTTAGAGACTGTGTGGCAGAGCGAAAGCCCTGTTTTAGCCACCTTAAGTGGGATTACAGTGGTGGTGTGTCAGGACTGCTTTATTTTCTCTGGGGTAGCAGAGGCAGATGGGCCTTTGAGGACATGCAGTCCCCTCTGCTTAAAAAGGACAAGTGTGTGGAGTTTGCTGGTGGTGGTTTGTTCTTTTTATTGTTTGCAAAGCTTTTAATATCTCTGTATCTTACAGGGAGGCAGTGCAGGCTAGTGGTTAGAGCAGGGGAGGCCCGGGACTCAGGATGCTAGCGGTTCTATTACCTGCTCTGCGGATATTGACTACTGATTAGAGCAGGAGATGGGGAGGCAGGTCTCCTGGGTCCCGGTCCCTGCTCTGGGAGGGGTGTGGGGGGTACAGGTTAAGCAGGGAACCCCAGAGTGGGTTTTCTGCTTTCTAGTCCTGAGCTGGCCCCTGACTCATGCTGTGTCCTTCATCAATTTGCCCTCCCTCCCTAGGGCCCTTTGTAAGAGGAGGATAACAGTGCCTACCCTCCAGAGGGGGTTGGCCCGGCTTTGTTGTTCGAGCACTTTGTGAGCCCGGGTGACAATGCAACTCAACAGCCAGGTATTTATTATTAATAAACAGCCTTGTCAAAAGGAAATGCACAGCACCGTTAGGAAGTCAGCACTTATCTCTCTGCATCCCAACAGACCAGCTAACCCGTTCCTTTCCACTCTGCCTTAGGAGCTGTGTTGAGCGGGAGGCCCCCAACAAAGAACATGCTGTTTAGGGGGAGCCGGCGCCAGGTGGTGGGTCAGGACTCTGAGATCAGAGCACAAAAGCTGATGAACCTAGAACCCCTCCTCCAAAAGCCTAGGCCTGGATCTAAAGGAAATTCGGAAATTCCCATTCGCGGTTAGCCATGTAGGACCCACAGCTGGGAAGTTCTGAAGATGGCAGTAGTACACACACACCCCAGCAGGGGGCAGTGAATGTCAGGTGATATTTCCCTTCTAAAATACCCAGGCACGTTCAAGGCCCTGGGTCTGCTTCCTGTGAGCTGCTAAAACACTTGGCAGGATAGTTGACATGTCCCACTGATTAGCTTTGTATAATCAGTATCCGTCTTCCCAGCCCAGTGAGGACCTAGGGCTTTGTGTGTGCAGTGAGCTCCCTTGTCAAATTCCGCCAGGCCACTGAGCAGAGTAATGTGTTAAGGCCCAAACAACCCTCCTGGATAAATATTGTTAAAGGAACTAATTATATCCTCCCCTTAAAAGGGGGGAAGGTGGCGCACCAGCCCCCCATTCCAAACGTCTCCCCCTGTTGTATGGGATGGGAGAGCACCAGCTGGTCTGATGTGCTTAGGACAGATGGGGGTGAGTTAAGGAGGCTGCTGGAGGCCAGTCTAGGCCGACAGCAGACTCTTGGGAGCTACCGGGAGAACAGACCAGGAGACTGGGAACTGAGGGACTCGAGTTCTAATCCCGAGCCCTGCCCCGGCCTGCTGGAGCAACCCTGGGATTAGAATTCCAGTCTGAATTGGTTTAGCTTCGGTTTCCAGTCACTGGATCTTGTTAGACCTTTGTCTGCTAGATTGCAGACCCTCTGGTATCAAAATGTTGTTCCCTCTTTAGGTCCTTATACCCTGGGATCAAGTTACCCCTTCACCTCCTCTTTGATAGGTTAGACTCCGGGAGCTCAACCTGTTTATCACTATAAGGCCTGCGTTCCACTCCTTTAACAACGCTCGTGGCTCTTCTATGAACCCTCCAATTTATTAACCTCTTTCCTGAATTGTGCGCACCAGAATTGGACACAGGATTCCCGCAGCGGTCACACCAGGGCCAAATAGAGAGGTAAATTAACCTCTCTGCTCCTATTCGAGATTCCCTTGTTCTGTGAGGGGATCCCAACCCTTACCATGCTGCTACATGCAATGGGGGAGGGATCCCTGTATGCAGGTCATGGCCTGGAAAAAGTTGAGAGGCACCGATTCAGATTGCAAGCTCTTTGGGGGCAGAGACTGTCTCTCACTCTGTCTATGCCACACCTGGAGCAATGGGGCCTTGATCTGATGTTTTTAAGTGCTACCATAATTCAGATGCTATTAATTTCTGCATAAGAATTGCAAACTTATGGACATCGCTTGTGTCCGTTGGGAACGGATTTGGGGTTTTTCCCCCCACCCGAAGGAGTTTCAGATTCAGAAATGTAAAGAACAAATCGTGTGTGTTTGCACTAAGAGAGGATCGTTTCAAAGAAGGAGAGTTAAAAACACACTTGGTTCTGGAGACCCTTGGTAGAAATTTCACAGCTGGCAAATAAAACCAATGTCTTGAATCTCTGGAACGTAATCTGACAGGCGTAATTTCTAGTCCCCTTGTAAAGAGGCTTAGTGACCATAGGAGGGCAGTGGTGCGTTAGCTAAGAAGTGTATCCTTGATCCTCCACTCTAAACAGGCTGTTGACTATCAACTATTCGCTGTCGGAACCAGGTTTAAATATCTCCGGTGGGAAAGGAACTTTGGAAGATCTAACGTCCCTGGGTTGGAAATACTTCAAGCGACCAGCCCTAAAGTGGATCCTTTGCCTTCCCTTTCCAGGTGGTGTCTTGAGAATTCACAGGATCTTTGGACTGAATGACTGTAATGGGAGCTGCTCTGTGTCCTGTTCTATCCAAATGTCTTTTTTAAAAAGAAGGCAGAAGTTGCTCAACACCAGTCTGTAGGAGGAAGGGTGATCTAGTGGTTAGAGCCAGGCCTGGGGAAGCCAGCCTCTATTCCCAGCTCTGGGGGGGAGTGGGGTCTAGTGGCTAGCAAGAGAGAGGGCTCCTGGACTCGATTCTGGGGAAGGAGTGTTATCTAGTGGTTAGAGCAGCACTATTCCTGGCTCCCCGTGTGACCTTCATCTCTGTGGGCCTCAGTTCTGCTGTCTGTAAAATGGGGATAAAGAATCTCTCTTTTTTTTTTCTTTTTTCCTTGGTCCTGGCTCTTTTGCCTTTGAGCTCTTCAGGTCAGGGCCTGCCTCTCGCTCTGTGTCTGCACAGCGCCCGTCATAACAGGGCCCCACTCTTGGTTGGAGCTGCTAGGTGCTGCCATAATACAGATGAGAAACACACTAGATGTTTGCAGCAAACTGCACTGGTGGCTGAAAGTTTAACGCGGGCAGGCCTCATGTGGGTAGAGGAGGCTAACAGGCTGGGAAACGTCGGCCTATCCAAGAAGGACGTAGCTTTCTCCCCAGGGACTTTTCACCTTTAATTTGGCTGCGATTTGTTTGTGTTCCTTCTCCCCCTCCCCTCCCGCACTCCGCAAATGATTCCCAAGTGGCTGGAGATGCGCTGCGCCATTTGAGGGTAGGAAGTCAGTCTTTTAATTAGGGCCGCTCTGCCATGTGGCCACTGCTCAGGTCTGGCCTTTGACCCCAGGGCAGGATTTGAATTAACGTCTTAAAGGTTTGGAAATAGCTGCGCGTGGCACGGCTTCCCACAGGGCTTGAAAAAGCACTTCTTGATTTCTTCCTCCCCTCTCCCCATCCTCGTCCTCTCTCTGCCAAATAGGACAGATCCAGGCTGTAAATATGCCTGGAAGAAGATGCTACTGACTGTGCAAAAAGAACTAATTTGCTTCTCTTGCTTGGCTTTAAATTCAGCCTGTGCTAGGTGAACACAGAGTCCCCGTGTGGCTACATACAGAGGACGTGCGGCACTTAAAGAACTGATTGGATGGAATCAGAATGGCTTGGCTGTGTGTCATACCTCCTCTATGGAGAGCAGTGAATGGGGATTCTCCTTTAGCTCAAGAGGCAAGGGCCTGAGCTTTCGAAGTAGAAGCAGCGGGGTTCCAGCCCTGTTCTCAGCAGCCAGGGCTGCGTTGATTGGTTACGCTGGCAGTACGAATCACATCCCCGCTGCTGAAATGCAGCCACTCCCGGGGTAGGATGCAGCAGCCGCTGGCTAGGACAGGAAGTGAAGACTGCTCTCCAGCTGAGGGCAGAGGAATTTCAGATGCCTCGAGAGGGGGAGTCTGGAGCATGAGGTTGAGAGGGCCTGGCTTTCTGGAAAATGGCACACCAAGCTGCGTAGCTCCACTGGGGGCCTGAGCACTGGCTGCACAGGGAGAGCGCCTCCTGCTGACCCCTCCACCCCTCTCCCTGCAGCACAGCGCCCCCCAGCACCATGCTGGGGCCTGGGGTGGTTGGCACTGACTCCTAGGGAAGAGCACCCCTTATTGAATCCCCCCGGCAAGCCCTGCAGCACCCCTGGATTTCCTTTGCACTCTCCCATCCAGGGGCTGGCCAGACTCTCCCCTGTGTAGCTTGGCCACGCTGTATACGCTACAATTTAGGGGGCGGGGGAGTGTCTCTTGAACTGGGCTGTTGGTGCAAGGGGGCTTGACCTAATCTGCTCAGGTCCCTGTTCATTCCTGGCTGTGCCTCTGCATGGGGACGCAATCGACAGGAGACCAAATAGAAGCGCTACAAGCAAAGCCGGGCCCAGCACTCCAAGGAAGCAGGGGCCGTGTCCCTGAAAAATAATCCTCTTAGCCGAGCAAAGGCTGCCTTTGTTGGGCTTGGGTGCAAACCCAGAACCATGTGCTGAGCTGCAGCCATGGGCCCAGAGCCTGGCTCTTACGCGGGGCTGCCTTCTCTCCTGGTACGTCCATTCCCCTCTGCCACAAACGCCCGACGGCTTAGGCCTCTGGCCAGTAGCAGGCCTGTCTCCTGTGTCTCTGGGGCCCGGCCGGCATCATGCGGCTGTCACATACTTGAGCACGGGCTCTGCCGAATGGGGCTTGTTTATATAACGGCTGTAAGAGACCCACTTCTGGATCCTTCTAACGACAGATCCAGCCGTCTGGAAGAGCGAGCAGACGTGTGTGTGTGTGTGTCCGCGACGGGCAGAGTTGTAGGAGAGAGATCTTGACTGAGCACACCGAGAGGCCGGTGTTAGATACTGAGATGTCTGTGTTGGCCTGAGAGCAGCCTGCCCACCAGCTGGCACGCTCAGCTAGGGCCCTGCTGAAATCAGACCCTCTTGTTTCAGCCCCACAATTCCCCCTCCAGGGCAATGCTGGCCGTGTGGATAAGGCACCGGCCTGGGCCTCAGGAGATTTGCGTTTGATTTCTGCCTCTGCCCCAGCCAGCCTGCATGAACTTGGGCAAGTCACAGAACCAGTCTGGACTTCGGTTTCCCCATCTCTACGGGGGGAAAATCACCCTTTGTCTATTTGGACTGGGAGCTCTTTGGGGCTGGGAGTGTCCCTCACTCTGTGTCTGGGCAGCACCCGGCCCAACGGGGTCCTGATCCTGGTTGGAGTCTGGGCAGCGCCCGGCACAATGGAGCCCTAATCTCGGTCGGGGTCTGTGCAGCATCCGGCTCGATGGGGCCCTGATCTCGGTCAGGATCTGGGCGGCACCCGGCGCGATGGGGCCCTAATCTCGGTCGGGGTCTGTGCAGCATCCGGCTTGACGGGGCCCTGATCTCGGTCTGGGCGGCACCCGGCGCGATGGGGCCCTAATCTCGGTCGGGGTCTGTGCAGCATCCGGCTCGACGGGGCCCTGATCTCGGTCAGGGTCTGGGCGGCACCCAGCGCGATGGGGCCCTAATCTCGGTCGGGGCCCCTAGTTGCTGCTGTATTAACAATACACTGAGTAGCACCCCAGCTGGCTCGCCCTGGCCTGGCAAATCCTTCCTTCTCTTGAAGCAGGTGGGACTAAAGGAGCCGGATGTCTATGCTGTAGCAAAGCGGAGTCGCCCGGAATTACTGTGGTAGTGGCATAGGGGTCCTGTCTCTCGGGGCTACCTCACGGCTGTGGCGTTCTGTCATCGGCGCTGCAAGGCTGCATGGGAAGGGAGGGTCCCTCTGGCTCAGTCCCCATGAGCGTCCAGCGCTGGCTGCTTGGTGTGGCATCAAGCCAACAACTCCCATCTTCAGGACCTGGTCCCTTTGTGACCCAGAACTCCCCAGCGCCCCCACAACGGGGGCCTGATTCTGAGGTGACCCCGAGTTCGGGTAGAACCAGAGCCAATTACTGTGGGACTCGTGCGAGTCGCTTCGCTGCAGATATTACGAGACAGCGTCGAGCCGCACCTGCGGTCGTTCGCAATGTCAAGCAGGCGCGCCCCAGCCTCTGCATTTGCACCATGGGATCTCGGCAAATCTGGCCTCTTTTGTCTTTCTAAGCTCCTGCAGCGGTGGGTCCCCCAGGGGAGCGTTTCCTCGAAGGGCGGGGGGGGGAATCTAAAGGTGGTGTGGAGCATCAGGATGGCGGCCGGCTCGAATGCCTAGGTCTATTGGGAGAAATCTAGGGGGCGTGTGTGTGTGTGTAACTCTGGTGCATATGGGCTTCCATCACACTGAACGGATTAGGGCTCACCAGCTCCAAATCCCTGCGTCTAAGAAACAAACTAATCATCAAGATTTCAACACTCTCCACCCAGCTGCTCCCCGGAGCCTGGCGACAGCCTCCGCCTGGGATGGGTGGTGGGTGAGGGGAGCTGGCGGTGGGCGGAGACGCCCCGGTAATATTTCCCGAGCAGAGAGATGGTGGTGGAGCAGAATTTGCACTTTGGCACCTTTTTCTGCTCCCTCACCCTCGCCGCCTGTGCCAGAGAGCAGGACGGACACGTCCGTTCTGCGCACGTGAGGGCCGCTCTGTCTAGCTGCCGCTCGGTCTCGATTCAGTGAGGGCCCGAGCATGCCACGGCTGCTGACCCCTAACGCAGGCATCTCCCCGGCCCTGCCGGGAATGGCCAGGAGGGACCCGCCGTCTGCAGCACATTACCTAGGGCATTAGCAGCCGCTTGGGATTCCGTGAGGGATTTGCCAGCCTGGCTCACAAGGCCCGCTTTGTGTGCTGCACTCATGTTGAAGCACTCTCCCACCTGACACACCGGCCCCAGGGCCCCCTGCGAGGGTGGCCCTCCGGCACCCAGCAGCACGCTCATGCCACTAAAAACCAGACACGGATCCCAGCTGGGAAGGTCAGAGTCCAGACTCCCCCAGGCCTCAGGGTGGAGAGGGAGTGGGGGGGCAGGATGAGGATTAAATTGGGGGGTGCCAGCTCCCTGGCCCCATGGGGTTGTTCCTGCTTCCCTAGCAGCAGCCTCTGTCTAGGAACATAGGAACTACCAGAGTGGATCAGACCCATGGGCCCATCTAGCCCGGTATCCCGTCTCCTTCAGTGCCCATCCGCAAGAAGCCCTGCCCTCGGCCGTGAGGAGAGAAACTGCCCCTAGGGACGGTTGCCTCTTGACCCTGATGGTGCAAGGAGGTTTATGGGCCCCCCACTTGTTCATGCCGCGCTGGCTTGTTCAAGCGAAGCTGGAGTCGGCTGAGCCAGCAAACCAAGTACCCAGCGGGGTGCACGAACCCCCATGCTCCAGGGCGTAAACCCAGCTCGAGCCATCGAGGGTCAGGAAGGTTCAAGCAGCTGGTGCTGGCCAGAAATGGGATCCTGTTCTGATCCAGCCTTGCAAGTGTGAGGCTGCAGAGTAACCGAGCGTGTGAAGCGACGGAAGCTCGCCGCTCGCTCCTCCGCAGCGCGGGGGCGTGTGTGCTGCTCAGCCCCCCTCGTGGTCTGATTTGGGGCGGGTGTTTGGGAGATGGAGCAGTTTGATCCATCGGTCTGGTGCCCCGTCTCCCCTGCGTCCCGGTGGCTCTGTTCTCCGAGAGCCTGGTGAGCCCGTGGCAGCTCTGCTGCCGATTCCAGGGGGCTGCGGGGGGTCCCCGCTGAGGTTTTCCCCGTGTGAGAGGCCCACCCCCTTTATCGTCCCTGTCCTGCCTATCCCCCAGACCCCACAGTCGCCCTCCAGCCCCGGGAGCGGCGAGGGGGCTCCCCACCGCGGACAGGTAGCATCCTTCCCCGGCGCGCGCAGGCCTGGCCTCTCAGACGCAGACAGCTGGCCCGGGCAGATTAGCTTGATCCCCTAGAGTGGAAATTTCGTTTCCTTTGTTCAGGTCTTTTCCAAATCCCCTATAAACTGTATCCCCCCCCCACGCCCCAGTCATGCCAGTGGGCAGGGGAGCATGGCACAGCGGCATCACCAGATCCCTACAGGCCCAGGTGAACCCCTTTGTCCAGGAGGGCAGTGCTGGCTTGTGGATAAAGCCCAGGACCTGTCCTATTCCCAGCCCCCTTCCCCTTTCTCTGCCTCAGTTTCCCCTCACACCCTTTGTCCGGTTAGCCTGCGTTTGTGCAGCGCCTGGCAGGACGGGGCCCTGTGATGGGGTTCCTACCCTCCACAGGTGGTGAAAGGGTGAATGTGGGCCCATTACAACACCGGGCTGCCCCTGGAGGCTGATCAGAGATGACGCCCAGCGGGCTACTGCCAGAGAGACAGACAGTCTGGAGCAGAAGGGAAAAATTCTGCAGCCCCTGCTCTTGGCAGTAAAGTTTGGGGGGGGGAGGCTCCAGGGGGTTGAGGAAGAAGATACAGGACTGGAGCAAGCCCCTGTGCGACCCAGGGGAGCAGGCCAGAGAGGGGAGCAATGGGGACAGGCCTGGAGAAAGGCCAGTGATTGGAAGCGGTCTGATGGATTAGCCTTTGCCCTCACATGAGGGTCCCTGGGTTAGAGATGGGCGTGAAGCCCCCGATGCAAGGGGATAAAGATGACTTAAAACCCGGAAGGGAAGGGTGTGAGGCCCACGGGGCTGGGCGTTTGGGGTCGAGGACCAGCTGTACGGGCACTGCATTGTCTGTGGGACTTGCCGTTACCCCTGGAAGGAGTGGAACGAAAATGTGACCTGGCCGAGGCATGAAGGACCACCCTGGGACCGAGCGACCGTCTGCAGGGGGCGTGAGGGAGGAAAGAACTGCTCTGCCATGCCCTGCTGTGCTTTCGGTGAGTCCTGCTTTCCATGGGCTCCCTGCAGCCTACCACAGTATAAGCACTGCTCCATAGTCTCTCACGGGGGTCGCAAAACTGGTCAGTCAGTGACGATCCAGCCTCCCTTCAGCTCTCCGTGCCTCGGTTTCCCCAAGTGGGGAACTACTCTGGAAGTAACCTGTGCTTTGAGATCCTCTACTGGAAAGTGCGGTGCAAGGTTTAAACAGTGTAAATGGCGGGTTTCTCTGGTCACTCGTGGTCTTTAAATCCTGATTGGAGAGTTTCAGTAGCTCGGCCAGAGGCGAGGCTCTGTTACAGGAGTGGGGGGCGAGGCTCTCTGGCCTGGGATGTGTGGGGTGGATTGGCCATTATTTGGGGGGAGTGTCGGTAGATCAAGACTGGGTGTCTTTCTAAAGGAAACACGTGACTGGATGATCACGATGTGTCCTTCTGGCCTGAGAGTCCGTCCTCTAGCTTCCACCTCCTGTTGTTAGTCACAGAGGGCAGAGCAGAGAATGGAACCCAGGAGTCCTGGCTCTAACCACCAAACTGCACTCTCCTCCTAGAGCAGAGGATGGAACCCAGGAGTCCTGGCTCCCAACCCCCTGGCTCTAACCACCAAACTGCACTCCCCTCCCAGAGCGGGGGACAGAACCCAGGAGTCCTGGCTCCCAGCTGCTGGGCTCCTGTCTGCTCCGCTGCCCCTCACCCAAATGAACTCCATCTCAGCCAAAAAAGTGCAAAGAACAAACCCCACCGCTGGAGCGAAGAGGCTGGTCAGAGAAGGCCCCTGCCCAGGACTGAGCGAGAGTCCAGGCTCCTGGCTGGCTTTGTCCTGGGTCTGTACAGCGCCTTGCACACTGGGAGCCTGGTCCTGAGTGGGAGGCTCCAGCCGCTCCCCACATCTGGCTCCAGCCCTGGCTCAGGCGCCAAGACACTTCCCGTTTCTCTGAAGGAAAACAATTCCTGTAGCTTCCCTCCCCCTCCCCCCTTGTTCCTGCCTCCCAGCTTCCACCCCGACTCCCTGTAATCCGCATCCCGGCTTTGACAGCATCGGGGGAGCAGGGCCTGCAATGCTGGTGTGCTGCCTGGATGGGGAACCACTTAATTCGACAGCCTCTCCAGGCCATGGGGCAAATTAGGGGGCTGCCCCCCTGCCTCTTCTTGCTGGTTCTCTCTGTCTGTCCACTAGAGGGCGGTAGACACAGCACTACTCCCCCTCATATTTGATGTGGTTGTGGGGTGTTGTCGAGTGCCACAGAACCGGCCTTTGCCTTGGAAGGGATCTGGGGGGTCACGGCCAGCGTGTGAAACGCACACAGGTTTTGCATGCCTGTGCACAAGTGTCTGCATCGGTGCCAGCATTGGCTGGACTTGCGTGTCCAGAATCATGCGTGTCAGTCTGGTCACGCAAACACAAGCAGCTGCCCAACCTTTCACGTACCCTCTAGATCACTCAGTCATTTGCACACACATGCAATCGCACGTGTAGACATAGACACAAGCACATGCAGGATTGTGCCCTCACAGCTGGCCCAACACCAGCAGTCCTTGGTTGCGCCCAGAGCGATGCGTGTCTCAGAAACTGAAATACTCCTGAGAACGTACTAAGGGTGTTAAAAGCAGGGGAGACCGCTGGTTGCGGCTTTGGGGGGCTTTGTCCCTTTCACCCAGGGTACCGGCGTTCTGAAATATCAGCCTTATTGTCGGTCCGAGCGGGAATTTTCCGATAAAATTTTTGGATTTGGTTTGAAGCGGAAGGGTTCGTGAGAAAAAGCCGGTTGCGAGGACTCTCCCATTCCGATTTTTTTGGGGGGGGGGAAATAAAATCACTTTGGAATGGTCAAAACAGGCCAGGTTGACGCTTTTGGAACAAAATATCAATCGAAAAGACTTAGGAAACTGGAGTTCTTTTATACTAAACAGTTTTTTTTTTTTAAGTAAAGGTTGCAATTGAAATGAAATGTCTCCGTTGAATTTTTTCCCCCTGGATTATTGGTTTGTGAAAAATGTTGAGAGGTTTTTGTTTTTCTGTGTGGGACAAAATCCCCCAAATCTTGCAAGACAGGAACAAGCTCTGACTTATTGCAGTGGTCTGGCTTGGTGAGTTTGCTGTTGCTCTCTAGCACTGGGTAAAGGAGCTACTCCAGATTCCTGCAGTAGACACAGAAAAGCTTAGTGCGTTTGGACACCAGAGCTGGGTTCTCCTCCCAGCACCCCAGGGTCTCAGTGATGCAAGCTGGTTTGTTCTTCCATGGGGGAGAACATTGCAAATTTCCAAAGTCACGGGTCAAGGCCTCCCCAAAATCTCAAGATGGATGTCAAAATTGTGAGACTTTTTTAATGGCTCCTTTGGATTTGTTCTTTGTGATTCTGGTTCCCTGCAGTCACAGAGGCAAGACACGCTTTTATGTATTTTGCTTGTTAACAGATTCCCAGATGGTCCCATGATTCCAGGAACTGGGGCTTGGAGAAAAACAAGCCTCTCTCACCCACCCCAGCTTCCCCGGGATGGTGCGTCAGGTACGTTTGTGCTCCCGTATTGAGCTCAGGAACCCCCTGACTTCCACCACGGCAGTTCAGAGAGCGGGGAAGCGGGTGTGGGACTGACTGGGGGGGTTGGGGGCGGCAGGCACCACGGATGTTACCGTGACCCACTGCCCCAGCTTCGCTACCCTGCGGCGATTCAGATCTCACTGCCCACGGCCTGTCGCGTGAAAGCTGAGGACGAACAATGGACGTCTTCCAGAGATGAGGCGAATCCTGAATCTCTTTAGGAAACGTCGCACAGCCTGTCTCTTGGAGACCGCTTTTCCACCATCAGCGGCGCTCACGATCCCAACACCACGCCCCTCCCACACTGCCCCGATCCCCAAAAAACCCCTACCCCACGCTGAGTTTTGAAGGGAAAAGAGACAGAGCCTCCAAGCAATCCACTAGGGACTTTGCTCTTGCTCTTGATTGTCCACAGAAGACACCCAGATCCTACGGTGATGGGCAGCCACATAAAAATAGTGAATGATCCAGTGGATCACCGTAGCAACTGAACCAAGGATGCATGAGCATCTGGAGGGGAAACTGAGGCCCAGAGAGAACTATAGTGACTGGCACAGGGAAATGAGCGGAGATCTCCAGCATCCCACTTCAGTGCTTCGGCCTCTCATCGACTGTTCCGCTGGGGCCCAGGGGGAGGTCTGTTGAAGAGGGAAAAATGTGTTGCTCTTAAAATGTCAATTTCATCTGCTGTCGGGGGTGGCGGGGGGAGGCTGCCGTAAACCCCACCCCCGGCCAGGCTCTAAACACCAACCTTGTCCTGCCTGTCTCCATCCGATGTTTCCAGCCACGACACGACCCGAGCGAGTCCTAACCGTCCCCGGCTGTGCGGCGAGCACAGGGTGGATCCAGCGCTTGTAGGAACACGCCGGCGGCTTGGTTTGTAAAAAAAAAAAACCAAAAGCAGGTGGGGAATAAAATGGAGACCAAGAGTCGGACCGGGATGCTTGTCTAGGAGGAGCTGCCGGGGAAACGGGTCGGCGGCGGGGTGTTGGCGTGCCATCTCTGCTCACGGTCGGTAGCTCGTCTTACTGAGGCAGATTTGGGGGGTGTGCGCGGGGGCTGACTCTCCCAGGATCGGGGCAAGAGTTTGGGGTGGCGATGAGCCCCAGATGTGATGAGAGTTCATTAATAATGGGGTCCTTCCCAAATTGTTGCCAAAGCAACACCAGAGCCATTTGCAGATGCAAATGCAGATTAGCAATAAGGTGCGGTTGTTTATTTTGTTTGTTTTGCTTTTTTTTTTTGAACGTGGAGTGGGCGTAACATCAGAAGACAGGACCCAGGGACCGGGTGGATTGGCCATCATTTGTGTGGGGGCTGTAGATCAAGACTGGGTGTCTTTCTAAAGGAAACACAATGGTCCCTTCTGGATTTAAACCTTCTGAATGGCTGCAAGGTGCCAGCTCTTAGCCAACCCTGCGTTGGAGAGGAGGGCCGGGCTGGAGGATAACAAAGTTTTATCCAAATGGTTTTTCCATGAAAAATGCCGAAAGATTTGGGGAAAAACACGTCAATTTCGAAATTTCATTTTGAAATCTCCTGCTCCCCTTCCCGAAACGAAGCGATTGGGTCAGGCCAGAACCCCCGGCGCAGGACGGTTTGATGCAGAGATTCGCTGGTTTTGTATTTTAAAAAATAAAAGGTCAAAATCAGAACAAAACATTTTGGTTCAACCTGAAACGGTTTGGGTTTTTTTTCCCCCCACCCTCAGAATTTTATGGGATATTTCTAATTGGTGTTTGTTTGTAGCTTGTTTTTTCGTCCATTTCGGAATAGGAAAAGGTTTGCAATGGCAGAATTTGACGCGAAACAGCCTCTGCGTTCTCATCCGCGGCTCCGATGGCCGAGCTGAGCCCCTTGCCCCGGGAGGCAGGGAACCGGACCAAAACGGGCCAGAGGCCCGTCCCAGCCAGTCTCTCTGCCACGGGGACGGGTTAATATCGGCCGGCTGTGCATGGGCCTGGTGGGGGGAAGGCACCTTAGCGAGGGGTGCTGCGGGGAGCAGGTGAAATCGACGCAGCCCCATGCCCCCGAGTCGCTCAGCGTGCGTGGAGAAGGGGAAGGAACTGACTCTTGGGACTTTAACCCCTGGCTGGGGGTCACCCTCCCGGCGCCAGGGGAGGGCACTGCAGGATTGGGCCCTGGGGCCATACATGGGTAGGGGCGCTGAGCTCTGTTTGCATTAGGTGACTCACCCTGGGGGCGGGGCTGGGCTGCACCCCCGACCCCGCCCTGATCCCCCCAGGGCGAAGGAGGGTGATTCCAACCCGCTCAGGACAGGGTGGCAGGGAAAACCCGCCATCCCCCACCCCGCCCTGTTGCTGCAGGGGTTGGCAGGCACGCAGCATGGCCAGGAGATGAGTTAAAGCAGCAATAAAATTCATCGTGGGTTTCCCTGGGAGACAAAGGAACAAACCCCGCTCCCATCCCATAAAACAGCAGCCCAGCCCCGCTGTAAAAGCAGGAAGGGAGCTGGCCCAGGGTGCCCCACCCTGCGCCCCGGGGGCATAGAATAGAGCTGGTGCATTAGCCACTAGGCCACGCTGTCTGTCACCGGGGGGTTAGTTTAGGGATGAAAGGCTGGCCGGATGGATAAGGAAGGCGCTGAACCGGGGCTCAGGGAAATCTAGGCCCAAGTCCTGGCTCCCTAAATGAGTCACGGCCTCGTGCTGTGCCTCAGTTTCCCCCATTGTGTGTGAGCTGAAAGGCCCCATTTCAACAGGTATTTGGAGGGCGGGCGGGGGGAGTTTTCTCTGCTTAATAACTAACAAGACTTTAAAAGCCAAGTTCACTGTAGATTTTTAGCTCTGTCCAACGTGTTCTCGTTACTGACCGAGAGCAGGGTCCCCGGCGTGCCGGGTGCCACACGGACAGTGGAAGGAGACCCGGAGGGTGGGGATGCGTAACCCAGCTCCATTCTGCAGGGAGCTCTGTCCTGGCTGCTGGCTGGGCCTCGTGAACCTTCTGCAGCCTTCACTCTCAGGGCCTGGCTTTTAGGTCAGGCCGGAGAGGCGTATGCTTTAACATCCAGAAAGCCCATGTTTGATCTCCTCTGCCCACCCCCAAAGAGGGTCAGGGACGCAGGGAGACCCACTTGGCTCCCCTCTCACAGCCAGGAACAACCCAGCAATCCTGACGCCCTGCTGTAACCGCTAGACCCCACTCCCTTCCCAGAGTCGTGGAGAGAACCCAGGAGTCCTGGCTCCCAGCCCCCCTGCTCTAACCACTAGATCCCACCCCCCTCCCAGAGCTGCATAGAGAATCCTGGCTCCCAGGGATGCACAAGTTCCTGCGGGTGCCTCCTTGAGGAAGCCCCCTGCCTGGTGATAGCAGCCCCCCCCCCATTGTCCCCTGCCCCCTGCCTAATTAGGGAAGCCATCAGCAAGCCCATTGTGTGGGAATGAGGGTCATTGATAAGAAACTCTGCCCATTGTCTGCTAATGACCACTCTAATGAAATCAACACCCCCTCCCCCCCCAGGGATAATTGCCCCCCTCCCCAGCCACTGGCTGCTTCCCTGCCTGCCCCATACAGCCTCCCCTCCCCGCCCCAGCTCCCCTCTGTGTCTGTTAATGATACAGTGCTTAGGGTCAGGATCGTTCCTCCTGTGCTTTGCAGAGTGTGTGGGCATCGCCCGCCTGAGATGCAGCCACCTCTGGGGTGGGGCTGTTTCAATGCGTTCTAACCGCAACGTTGCCCGTAAATCTCTTGCCTGTTCTGTGCCTCGGTTTCCCCATCTGCTGGGTACTGGCCTGCCTTTGTGAAGCGCTTTGAGATCTAGGGCTGGGGAGGGTGTAGGCTTGTCTGTAGGGCGTCCACCCAGTCCATGGCCTCGACTCGGCAGACCCCCCACCTCCTGGCGGCTGCCAGAGTAGCAAATCTGAGGGGAGAGGGGTGGACATGGGTGGACAAACCCCCCTCTGCCCCTCCAGGCTACAGCGGGGGTGGGCAAACACGTGCCAGGCTGAATGGCCTTCCTCTGCCTTGGGCCTGTGCTTGGGAGCAGGTGAAGCCCAGAAGCAAGGGTGATGGGCCCTCTGGAAGCCTCTGCCGGATAGATCATGAGAGCAGTGGGTGTGGGGGGGATGGAGTAGCAAGTCTGATGGGGGGAATGTGTAGAGTGGGTGTGTGGGTGTGTATGGTGTACGGTGTGTGCATAGGGGGTGTACTGTTAAATCAATAATAAATATATTTGTTAGTCACTAAGGTGCCACAAGGACTCCTCGTTGTTTTTACTGTGTGTGTACGGCGAGAGGTGTGTACTGTGTGGGTGGGTTGGTGTGAGTGTGGTGCGTACATATCGTGTGTACTGTCAGTGTGCGCGATGAATGGTTTGTGCACGTGGTCTGTACAGTGTGCATGCACAATGAGTGGTGTGTGTGTACAGTGTGTGTGTGTGCGTGGTGAAGTGTGTGTGTGTTGTGTACTGGGGGTGCGTAGGGGGCTGTGTGCGCGGTGAGGTGTGTGTGTGCATGTGTGGGGTGTGTGTGTGTGCAGTGAGGTGGTGTGAGTGTGTGTGTGGTGTGTGTTGTGTACAGAGGGTGCATAGGGGGCTGTGTGCGCAGTGAGGTGTGTGTGTGTACAGTGTGTCCGTGTGTGATGAGGGGTGTGTGTGTATGTGTGTGCGTGTTGTGAGGTGTGTCTGTGTCTACACAGCACGTGTGCATGCTGTGAGGTGGTGTGTGTGTGTGTACACAGCGTGTGTGCATGCAGTGAAGTGGTGTGTATGTGTTGAGGTGGTGTGTGTATGGTGAGTGGTGTGTGTTGTGTACAGAGGGTGTGTGGGGGCTGTGTGTGTGGTGAGGTGGTGTGTGTGTGGTGAGGGGTGTGTGTATGGTGAGTGGTGTGTGTTGTGTACAGAGGGTGTGTAGGGGCTGTGTGTGTGGTGAGGTGTGTGTGTGTGTGTGTGTGGTGAGTGGTGTGTTGTGTACAGAGGGTGCGCAGGGGGCTGTGGTGTCAGGTGCGCAGATACTCAGGGGGTGTGCTCGTCCTCCCTGCCCCGGTTCCCTGGCCTGTCCATTAGGGGCCGTGTCGCCCCATGAGCAGAGGGGGGACACGCACCAGCGCGTGTCGTTAGTGAGCGGGTTTGCGTGAGGCCCAGCGTCATGTGAGGGGCCCGCCCCCCCCCCCCCACACTCCCCGTGCCCTCCCACCTGACGTAACCCGGAGATTTACAGACCAGCCCCCCCCCGGAAAGCTTTATTCTATGAGTATTGTTAAATCGCCTCCTTTGTTCTCTGTCCCTGCTGGCCACATGATGGGCACATGGCCTGGCGGCGCGAAGCTTTTCCAGGATTAGTGCATTCCCGGAGCCAGGGGTGCCCCCTGCCCTGCCGGCGACGCCCCATGGGGCCGGGGGGCCGAGCCTTCGCTTGGCTTCCCTGCTTTGCCGTGGGCCTGGCATCACGGACAGTCCCTCTCCCGGGGGCATCCGCAGGCCTGCCATGGTGCTGGGCTCCCCCCTTGGCCCTCCCAGGCCCCGTTGAGCAATCCGGCTTCTGCCCGTTCCTGGCTGGGGGCCTTGTGTGCCCTGTGAAGCCAGGCCTGGGGGTGGGGGAAGGTGTTAATTGGCTGGGGGGGGAGTGTGGAATTAGCCCCCTGGGTGTTGATTCGAGTTAATTAGCAGGAAGGAGCCGGGTGACAATAGCAGCTTGTTTGGAGAGGCCACCCTGGAGCAGGGAGCCCATTAAGGGGGACAGGGAGGAGGGTGGGGGTCCCCCCCAGGACGTGATTGGAGTTTGCTGATGAGGGGCCAGGTGGGGGGAGGCTTTGCTTAGTCCAGATTCAAAGCTCAGAGCTAGGGGTTGACTTCCAGTTATTGTTTATTAGGTGTCAAGTATCAGGGGGTAGCCGTGTTAGTCTGTATCTACAAAAACAACAAGGAGTCTGGTGGCACCTTAAAGACTAACAGATTTATTTGGGCTTATGCCCAAATAAATCTGTTAGTCTTTAAGGTGCCACCAGACTCCTTGTTGTTTTTGTTTATTAGGTGGTTTATGGTAGTGCCTACTCGCCCCACTCGGGGGCTGGGGCCCCATAGTGCTAGGCACTGTACATTTTTATTGCTATTAGATGCATTATGGTGTATTACGGTAGTGCCTACGCACCCCCGTCTTGGGCTGCGGCCCTGCGGCGCTAGGCGCTGTACATTATCAGGTGTATTATTGACAGCCCCTTGCGCTGGTGGCACCATGACCCTGTCCAACGCCCACTAGTTTGTCTCGCCGCGCTGAACGAATTCAGCCCACCATGCCGGACGGCTCAAAGAGACTGCGAGGAACGGGCTGCAGCGTTAACCTGGTGACTCGAGAGACCTGGTTCTGATTCCCTGCTGTGCCACTGACTGCTTGTTGGATCATGGGCAAGTCAGACAATTAAGGGGCACAGGGAGGTGGGTGGGGAGCCCGGGGCGTGATTGGAGTTTGCTGATGACCAGCCAGGTGGGGGGAGGTGCCTCAGTTTCCCCATCTATACAGGGGGATCACAGCCCTGCCTGTCCCTGAGGATAAATACATTTACAGACTGAGAGGCGCTCGGACACTGCAGTGATAGGATCACGGAGAGCTGCCAGTGCTAAGCCTCCCAATCAAAGGAGCTTTTCTTGAAGCCTCAACACCTGGAGTCATGTGAATCTTAACTTCCAGTTAAAAAAATACATTGCTAGCCTCATGGTCACAGAGAGAATCTTAAAGGCTCCAGACCCAGGCAGCAAATAAAAATAACCCTGAAATGTATTTTTAGAGCGAAAGCTCATGATTTAGAGCCAAATCTCATGATTGTTATGCCAAATCTCAGAGGTTTTACACCAATCTTGTGATTTTTTTTTTGTGGGAGGCCAAATTTTGTAATTTTAGCAGGACCCGACTCCTGCTTCGCTAGTGTTGCTAACACACTCTCAGTCCAAAACGGCCAAACCTGGTCCTCGCTCCCAGCCTGCTCTGTGTAAGACTAGATACCTCCCAAGGACGCTTAGTAGGGAAAACGCAACTTAGTAGGGAAACTGCCTGGAACGCCGGCTAGTTCCAGGCGGTATCTTTAAGACCTGAACCAGGGCCCTGCCCTGTGCCAGGCGGCATTTTAAACATCCTGCTTCGGTCAGTTTCCCCTGTTTTTCTTTTCAATTTCCTCTAAGCCAGTTGGACAAATTAAATTGTAAGTGTCTAATTGCAGAGGGTCGCTCCGTGCGTTGTGCCTTTGCTGGGAGGGATTGGCAGGGGGATTAAGGACGCTGGCAATCCATTTTCATCAGCGTTTAATACCTTTGGACCTGCTGTTTTAGGGACCGGCTTGCCAGTCACCACTGCCACTCTGCACAGTAATTGCAATTTCTGTTTGGGGTCAAAACTACCATAATGTCAGGTTGAAGTGTCCCCCACCCCCACCCCGGATTTATTCTGCGTCGGAGCCGCGTTTCTTTGCTATAGGTCTCCGGGGTGGGGGGAGAAAAGAGGCAGATCTCTAGGGCTAACTACACTGCCCGGGGCAAAGGTGAGATATGGGACAAATCTCGTAATGGGGGGTAGAATTTAAGAAGCCCAGTGGGATTTTTCGAACCACGCTGGGGTGGGGCCAGGCCGCCGCGGGTAACCCAGCCTCTGCTCCTGCCAAAAGTTCCCACCAGATCTTTGATGGCCGCAAGCGGCCCCTAGTCTGTCCTAATCTGCAAAGGGCAGCTCCTTCAGCGCGGTGCCCCCTGGCACTACAGCGTGGGCAGCAGGGACAGCCCTCCGAGCCGTGCCCTCTCACCTGCCCCCTACGGCACAGCGCCCCCTAGTGCCACGCTGGGGCCTTGGGGCTGCGAGTGGAGAGCGCCCCCTACGGGAACCCCGCCCCGCTCCCTGCAGCGCCCCGTAGCACTGTCTGTGGGTAGCACCGATTCTCAGAGTGAATTCTCCCAGGCCGATTCCCTGGTCCCTTTCCTCCAACGCCCCCTTTGCCCGCTTTTAAATGAGACCCTGGGCGACGCCAGATTTGGGCCGGAGGCCCAGGGGCAAGAGACGATGCGCCTGCAAAGCCATTTCAAAGGGGCCTCTTCCCATCCAATGGGGCTTAGCGCAGCCCGGCTGTGTCCACCTGGCATGTGGCGTATATAACCCGACCGCTGCTCGGCCCTATGGTACGGCACATAATCTCCTCCCTGCTTCTATTCCAAGACTGGGGATTTTCAATTAAGAATACTTACGGCCTTCCTCTCCTCTCGCTGCTATTTCCCTAATGAGCAGTGGCTGGTAACAAATTAATAGCCCTGACAGTGTGACCCTAATCCTCCTGTGTATTATAATTAAGAGAGGGAAGGCCTTGCTTCGTTCCAGCCCGCTGTGTGTAATTAATCAACACGTGGCCGGGGCAAGGCTGGGGATTAACGAAACCCTTTAGTTTAACTTTTCTCTCTCTGGACTCATTAACACAGCCCCCCCATCCCCGACCCGGGGGGAATTATTAAATACAGCCCCGGGCCCAGCCCCGCTTCTCCGGCCCGGCTGCCTTTCTGCGAGGTGGCAAATCCCATTGCTTTGTTTTGTCTTGGCCGGGAATTAATGGTAATTAAAAGTGCATTGTTGTCCCGGCTTCCCGGATTGATGACAATGGAATATTCCTTTCCCCAGGCCTCATTTTAAGTGCATTAGCTAAAGGGGATAGGCGAGCAAGAGTCCAATTAAACAACGGGCTTGGAGCTGGCAGGGAGCGAGGAGTTAAAGAGGAGGTGGGTGGTGAGGGCAGGACTCCTGGGTTCTGGCTCCGGGAGGGGAGTGGGGTCTAGTGGGTTAGGACAAAGGGGACTGGGAGCCAGGACTCCTGGGTTCTATCCCCAGCTCTGGGAGGGGAGTGGGGTCTAGCGGTTAGAGCTGGGAGCCAGGACTCTTGGGTTCATGCTGTGGGCAGGGACCAGGCTTCACCGCTTGTGGAAAGGCTTCCATGGGGTGGTATTTGGGGGGCGGGGGAGAGTCATCCCCTCTCTGCCCCCACCCCCCAGATTCGAAGCGGATGGAATGAGCCTTCTAATTACTGATTGCAAACAGAGTATTGGGTGGGGGCATGAACCCCCACAACCAAATGCCCCCAAATTGTCACCCCACACCCTGCCCAGGGCACCGAAGCCCCATGCTGAATCTCAAGCCGAGAATCCAGCCTGGGTGTTGGCTCTGACAGAGCTCCCGCTTGCCTTGGGGTCCTCGGGTGCGATCTAGACTACGCTGGGTGGGCCCTTCTTCCCAGGCAAGAAAACACCCAGCACATGGGGGGAGCTGGTTGGCAGGGTGACCCCAAGCCCTGCCACCCCCCGAGGCACATCCAGGCAGCTGATCCTTGCAGGGTATCATCCCTAGAGCTGGGGTCAGGGCCTGGGCACCACCCAGCCTGACGAGGCCCTGATCATTTAGTGACTAGGTGCTATTGTGGCGGTCTGTAGTGATAGATCTAGCCCGGGTTTTCCCCCAGGGGCAGGCTCGGCAGTTCTAGGGGTTGCTCCCTGTGGCTGGGTCGTGTGGCGTGGCTGGCCGGGAAAGGGGGGCTGGGGATGAATGGAGATGGGGCAGCTCGCTGCTCCCAGATGAAGAACCCAGCCTCGCTGGGGGTCTGGAGCCCTGGGAGCCCCTTGCTTCAAGGAATGGGACATGGGGGGCTGTGGGGAGAGATTGGGGTGCAGAGCTACTGGGGAAGTGCAGGAGAGAAATCACAGCATACACTCAATCCAGGGATTCACCCCAGCCCCATTGACTCCAACAGAGCATAGCACGTGAGTCTGTTCTGTCCTGAATCGGGGCCCTCCCAACTAGGATCCTGACTGGGGATACAAACTCTGAAGGTCTCCCTAGTGCCTTGGGACAGGGACCGCGTCCAAAACACAGGTACTGGCCCCAAGCACAGTTTTTAGGATGAAACTATTAATGGAATTAAGGTAGCACCTAAGGGGTCCCAGGCAAGATCGGGGTCTCCATTGTGCTGCATGCTGCACACCCACACAAAGGGTGGGAGGGGAAACTGAGGCCCAGAGAGTTGCAGTGAGATGCCACAGCAGGTCAGTGGCAGAGAACCCCAGAGTTCTGAGTCCCAGAGCAGGGGGGGCTGGGAGCCAGGACTCCTGGGTTCTATCCCAGCACTGGGAGGGGAGTGAGGTCTGGTGGTTAGAGCAGGGAAGGCTGGGAGCCAGGACTCCTGGGTTCTATCCCAGTACTGGGAGGGGAGTGAGGTCTAGTGGTTAGAGCAGGGCAGTTGGGAGCCAGGACTCCTGGGTTCTATCCCAGCACTGGGAGGGGAGTGAGGTCTAGTGGTTAGAGCAGGGCAGTTGGGAGCCAGGACTCCTGGGTTCTATCCCAGCTCTGGGAGGGGAGTGAGGTCAGGACGCAGGCCAGAGCTGGCTCTAAACAATCCCACAAGGTTGGGGGGCAACGGAGACTCAGGTCCTGATTGCCCGGGAGGTTCTTGGGGTGGCTGGCTCTGCCATCCAAGCAGCTGCCCCTCTCCCCGCCCGTGCCACCCGCTGGGCCTGCAGAGAGACCCCCTTTCGTCCCGGGGGATCACGTTTAATTGCGTCTGGCATTTCGGCAGCGGATTAGTGACTCGCTGCCAGCCGGGTGGACTGTCTTCCCCAAAGTCACCTCGCTCGAGTCCACCTCCGACCCCCTTCCCTGCCACCCTCCCAGGATTAAGGGGAGAGATATAGACAAAGAGAGCTGACATCACGGCCTCCCTTACTTAAATCTTCCACGTGTAGGTGGCCTCTTCCTCTTCTATTCCTTTTCCCCCCTCTCTCGCTCGCTCTCTCTTCCTCCCCCTCCTCAAAGCGTTCGCCTCCTGGAGCTCCGCACACCCAGGTGAGTTGCTGGGAAGAGAGATCAGCTAGTCTTTTGGTTGTGTGTGACCGGGAGGTATGATTATTTGCCGCTGATCCAGATTTAGGGGGGGTGAGGGGGGAGTTAGCGCTCTTGATAAAATTATATCTAATGATTTAAAGTCTTTACATTCGTAATGCCACTCGGCTGGCTTTAGCGCGCTTAATTCAAGAGCCGTTGGACTGGGGAAGGCCCACATGGGTCCAGTTCGTCCTCCAATTGTTTTGGGGTGGTTCTTTTTTTGGAGGGGCGGAGATGCTGGGAATGTATTGGTAGATGCCGGTGGCAATGCTGGGTGTGAAACGTACGCGGAGCGGGGGATCAGTCTGGGTTGGGTCAATTATTGGGATCGAGTTTTAAAATGGGAAGCGAAGAACTATTGCGTGACATGGCCATCAGACACTTGTGCCGTCTCTGGAGGTGGTTTTGTGCCACTGGGCGATGGAGAAGGGGCATCTGCCTTATCATTTCAGAGAGGGACTTGACTGGTCATTAGGAAACCAACCACGAATAACATAACGTTTGGCGTTAAAATCACACTGGGCTTGGAGGTGAACCAAGCATGTGTGTCTTTCAAAGTTATTTTTGCGAGATCAGGTGACAAAGAATTCTAGGGATCTGTGCCGCTGGGAGAAATTCATTATTTGTTTCTCCCTGTGGGTGCCGTTCTGAATAGCGAGCAATTTCCATCATTTGAATTGATCGGCTTTAAAAAAACCCCGCCAGTAATGTGGAGCATTTTAGACTGGAACAGGAGACTAGGTTAGCCTGTGTAGACAAAACCGATGTTCCTGCCCCGGCGTACTGACTCATTGTGGGACAGCACCGTCCGTGTGGCGAATGAGGGAAAGTAGCAGGTGTAAAAGGACTGTCTCTGCGTGGAGTATTGCTATTCACGAGAGATCTGCCATTATACAGGGCCACCAGCGGCTTCTCTTGCGGCCACAGGGCCTCTCTCCTTCTTGTTGCTCCTGGATGTGCCGCCCGGGTGTTGGGATGGGGCTCAGGCTTCGGGCATTGGCCCCAGGGCTTCGGGCCTGGCCTGGGGCTCTAACCACTGGCCCCCACTGTGTCCCCACCCACCCATCACCATTGATCTAGAGTAGATTTTACTTTGAAACTACCAAGCCAGCATTCCGTGAAACTTTACTTTAGAACCAATCAGTTGGGTGATAATGGATTTAAATCTTTAGATTTAAAAGCGCAGATGCACTGAAATTTCTCACAGCTGGAATTCTCTTCCGTTCTGGTCTTTACAGAGTGCACCGGGGCGGGGGTGTGGGGGCGAGATGTTTGCAAGGCAAGGCCTTGGGCAGGCGTTTGCAATCATCTGCAGAGTGTGACCCGGGTCAGTGACTGGACAAGGGACAGGATGCGTGAGTCCCTGCCAAGGGTCTTAAGACATCCACCAGGATGGGTTCCTGGTCCTTTTAATCCAAAAGTTCTCAACCATCAAATGGAAAAACAAGCAAATGGTTCCGCGGAAGCCGCTTGACTCATCGTCTGGCTCCCCCGAGACAGTTGTGTTGTAAAGGTGCAAAGTCGATCCCCAATTTTCTCTTGATTTTACTGTGCAATTATATTTTTTCTATTAACATTTTATTAAACACTTTAAAATCTGCCTCGAAAAAATCAGCGTCACCAACCAAACGTCTCCGAATACGTCCACGTCTCATGCTAGCGTCACCACTCGCTACCTAACTTTAAACATTTCATGCTGGATAATACGAAGGGGTTAAAATGGAAATCAATTGTTTGTATGACGCCATTTACAAACGCACACATTGCACTTCTAAAAATCCCCCTGGTTAAAGGGCAGTGATTACAAGAAGCTAAAGACGAGAAACCAAGTTAAAGCCAAAGGAAATTGGAAACGTTCGGAAATGGTGTGAAACTAGACAGAGTGCTGTCGTCTCTTTGTTACCTTGCGCTTTGTCCGTCCGTCTCCACCTAGTGCAGCGGCTCTCAAACGTTTGTATTGGTGATGCTTTCACACGGCGAGCCCCTGAGTGCGACCCCCCTTATCAATTCAAACCACTTGTTTATATATTTAACACCATTAGAAATGCTGGAGGCAAGTGGGGTTTGGGGTGGAGGCTGACAGCTCGTGACCCCCCCCCCCCATGTAATAACCTCATGACCCCCTGAGGGGTCCTGACCCCCAGTTTGAGACCTCCTGACCCATTGTCTCTCCTCTTACCCTTATATTGTAAGTTTCTCGGGCAGGGACTGTCTCTTTCAACATGCGCCTGATGCTACGAGACCCTTGGTTATTAGTAAAACTCCAGACACAACAACTAGACTTCTGAAGGATATGCACGCCATCCTTTCACGCTCTTTGGCCTTTGCATTTTCTTAGCTGCAAAGTGAAACCTTAATCTACTGCAAACCCCCTCGGTTTGCAGATAAAATAAGGGGAAGAAAGTGCGGAAAGCCACGTATTCTCTCTCTCTCGTGTAGCGAACTGTATGGAAATGAATCCAACTTTCTCCCTGAATTTTATTTTTGCCTCTAAGCTTCTTAGGAGAGTAATTTCAGCCGAGCAATCCAAGCGCTCTTGAATGAAATTTTTGGACCTTGTCTCTAGTCTCATCAGCTTGCTCAAAAGATTGTTAATCTCCTACAATCTCTCATTTTGCTGCCTTTGCAGTGTCTTCATTTGGTTATTTGTTTATATGTATAGATAAAGAAAAGAGATTGGAGAACGGGAAAGAGGAGGGGGGGGGGAAAAGGATCCTATCTTCTTTGAGGCTGCCCACCTCTGCAGAAAAGAGCTGGTCTCTTCTGCTTGTAGCAATTTGGACCTTCATGATTAGAGACACAATTCAAATATGAATATTGGTTCCTCTTTAGAGGCATGCAATGATTTGGTTAAAAGTTGTGCCTATAGATTGCAAAGAGATCTTCCTTCCCCGAAAGCAATACAGACTTTTTGAACCAGAACTTTTATATTTTTAATACTCTAAAATTTTTTTTTTAATTAACACAGCTTTAAATATTAGGGGGAAGAACGCAGAAGTGAAATAATCCTTCACAGGTTGTTTGCTCTCTAAGCACATTTTATGCAAACTACATTAGCCTGAATGTAACAAACATGAATGTTCTTTCTGCTAATCTGTTATTTTCCTCTCTTAAATGTTTTTTAATCTAAGTAACCTCAAATCTTAGGTTGCTGGTCTTAAAAATAAACACAAGATTGTTTTGTATCTTTCTTTGAAACGTGAGGCTTATCTTTCATGCCTAGATTTGCGATCTTTTAAAAGCAATATATTTGGGTTATCGTTTTTTGAAATATTAGGCCCTAAGCCGCAAAGATTTCTGCGTATGATTAAGTGACAAGGAGCATTCCTACTAGATTTGACATTTTCCAAACGAAATATTAGTCCGCGGCTACAGTACAGTGTCTTCTCATTTTTACTTTTTTTTTTAGAAGTTCCACCTGTTGAAATTGGACAATGAATTAGATGAATTAAAGTCCAACACAGCTGTGATGTATAGTTTCCGATTGCTGTTTTTGATCACAAGCTACCCCAACATACACCCACTCCGATCAAAGTAAATTTCAAGCCAAAGTGAAACTTTAAAAGACAACTCCCCATTCCAGACATGGACCTTCTCCTTTGCCATGTTCTCCCTCCAGAAGGAGAGCAAAGACCTCCCAAGCCATCTGAGACAAACAATTCCCCCGGACATTAATCTGCAAGAGGTCTGTTGTTATAATTCCTATCATGTGAGATTCTTAAGGCAACAGCTGAGAATGGACCTAGCTCACACACAAAATTGTTTTGAGCAAACACTCCCCCCCTTCCTACCCCCACTCCTGGGGCTTAGAGGAGAAAATCCCAAATCTTCAGATCTGAAAGCACAGAGAGAGAGGGAGAGGAAAAGTCTGCTGAATCTACAGCACCGCTCTAAATCTGCTCTCCGATTCAGGTTAAGCTTCTCCTTTTATTGCAGATTATACAGCTCGACTCCTCTATCTCTTCTCAGTTATCCTTTTAACACATTTTGCTCTTTCTCGCTGCTTTTTTGGGGGTTGGTTGGCATGGCATGGGTTTGCTAAAGATTTGCCCATCCTCTTCTGGTGATCCAGCAGCAAACCGGTCTCTGTTATGTTTTCTTCCAGCGCTTCCCGGCACTGTTCAGTCTGGACCCTTTGGAAAGACATTTGCTTGGGCAAAAAGGTAAGAAGACGTTTGGTAAAGGAGGGTAGGAATTTTTTTTCTCCCTCCAAAGCAGAATTTGCACCCCTCGCTTGCTAACTCCAGAGCTGACTTTGCTACTATGCCATTCGAGCCCTCTGCTCGCTAACCTGGCTCGGGCAAGAAGTAAATCCCCAAAGAAAACCCAAAAACTTTATTTCTTGGCATTACCGAGGTAAGGACAGTTCAAAAAGAAAACTACACAACTACCGCAAACGTGCAAATCTTCCTTATTTCTTCCAGCCAACAGGATAGATCTAAAACAAGGCATTCTTCTTTGGTTTATTCTTATTTCTTAACTTCCTTTTATAAATTCTCAGCAGGAAATCAATTTAGAATAACATTTCCCTTATATTTTGTTTGCATGTTGGAATTTTAAGTCAAGTGTTACAAAATATATCTACAGAGACAGATTTTTTGTTCAAAACCACCTATATATTTAACAGCCACGCAGCATTCTCTGGGATTGGAGTTGTTTTAAATGGAGATAATTTTAAAACGGCACTACTCATGCTTTTGCAAAAAAAATTTAACGAATTGGAAATTAATTTTTGCTTTTTCCTGTTGCAAAGATTGTAACCTGGCCGGGGGACAAGGTGGCTTAAACTGGCACCAAATTAGAACAAATTGAAAATGAAATTGTGATTTAAAAAAAATCTGATTTTTTCCCTGCAGATTCAAACATCTGATTAATGGAAATGGAGACAGATTTTTTAGAAGGATCTTAAACAAAGTGGCTCCTATAATTATAATGACAAAGTAATAACAAAGTTGGTGTGAAGGAACTAAGGTTTTGTACTGAGTGACAAGAGGCCAAAGAATTTTTTGTAGCGTGATTTGTCATATTCACACAGCCTGGGCTTAAACCCACAATTCAGTGAACAGATCACACTGAACTGGGAGAAAATTTGGCCAGTCGTAACCACAGCCAAGTTGCGGGTCCATTTGTATATTTCACTCAGCCTAAGAAGTTGACAACAATATAAGTTTCGTTACAAAATGGCTCGCTGACAAATTTCACCAAAAAATATTAAGGTTGGCTACAGCTCTAGAAAGCACTTATATTCCTTTTCATCATGCGAATGCCAGTGCGAAATGATTCAGGGTAAAGCCTGTATCTAGAGAGGATGGGAAAAAAGATTTCTCTTTTGTTTTGCTATGATCAACACTGTAAAAGAACTACGGTCAAATGTGGTAACCTCCCTTCAGAAACAAATCCAACCAGGAATAATCTTGTCGGTTTCATTCCAACTCAAAAGAATAATAATTCACGTTTTAAGTCATCACCATTAGCCTTAAAAAGGACCCTTCTAATTGTGAAGTTATCTTCAATACATAAAACGCAAACGAAAAATGATGCATAAAAAGCTCTTCAAAACTAAATCTTTATTATTCTGTTTTAAGGTCTAAGTTTAAACTCTCAGGGAGATGTGATTGATCTAAATTCCTATTAATTAACTGAGAGAAGGGGAAAGAATTATCAGAATATTGGTTGTACTACAATTGCATTGCTATGAATTGTAACAATATTCTACAGTTCAGCTCAGTTATTTTGTTTGCTTCCTGACAAAGGATGCATGCATCTTGCTTTGTTCATTTAAATAATAATTATAGAATTCCGGAGAGTATATTTCAATATGCATATTTAACATAAACAAAACTGATGACTTTCTAATAATAATAAAATAATAATGTGTCTATCTATAAATATATATACATTGCAATCTATCTCTAGAGAGAAAAATACATTCATACCTTTTGGGATCAAATTGTGGCATTCTGCAATTCTTCAGGGATTCATGGCTTGTTTTGTGCCAGAAACAAGCTAAATGCTACCAAAACATTTCAGACACAACACTGCTAAAAGGTCTTCTATTCAGTTGTTCCTTTGGGTAAAATAACTTATTATCCCCTCAAAGAGGAAAACTTGATTTCGCAAATCACGTTATGAACTAGGAAGAAAAGAAAAGATCTGAATGTAATTCATACAGGTTTTGCAAAATCATCAAAACCGCTTTTAAATGCTTTGAGCTATTTAAAGTGTTTTTTCAACACTCAAAACCATGTTTTCTGTTTCCCTGCCTGGCCATTCTGCAAAATCCATTATTTTAAATCGATCTCAGTGCTTTCCCAGATTATCTATCTCTAGTGGTTTTAGTTAAAGTGGATTTTGTTGACTTGTCAGCGAAATCACCAGAATTATTTGTATAAAAGATTTGGAAGAAAAAACATGGGCATTTAAACTGGTTCTGTTTGGGGGGGAAATTTATTAACAGTATCACCTTAGATCACTGTCATTTCAGATTTGAGAGCTACTGATGAAAAGTGCTATACAAGAACTAGGTAATAATAATCATATATAACTCGGGGTCACATTTTCAATAGCACCCAAGTGACTGATTTTGGAGGCCCTTGTGAGAAATTGGACTTTAAATTCTTCTACAGTATCACTTAGACGCTTTTGCAAATTTTACCCTACGTCTGTCAGCCAAAAGGAGAAAAAAAATGGGTTTTTGAAAATACATTCCAATACATGTTAAGAAGATAAGAACGGCCGTACTGGGTCAGATCAAAGTCCATCTAGCCCAGTGTCCTGTCTTCCGACAATGGCCAATGCCAGGTGCCCCAGAGGGAGTGAACAGAACAGGGAAACATCAAGTGATCCAAAGAGTTTTCCCCTTAATACATCAATTTGTTCTAAAAGGCTCTTTCTGGATTTCCCTCCTCTAATGGGCTCTATTTTTGATTTATTTGTGTGTGTGTGGGGGGGATTGTTTGGTTTTGGTTTTTTGCTCAGACTAAAAGAAGAACAGGAGTACTTGTGGCACCTTAGAGACTAACACGGCTGCTACTCTGAAACTTGCTCAGACTAGTTTTTCCTCTGATCGAATCTGGAAATGCAAAAATTCATCAATGCCCTGTTTACAGACTTCACTCCAGAAGGCTGCTTAGTAAGGTGCAAATGTGTTGCTAACTGTCAGTCTATCAGTTCATCCCCCCCACCCCTCCCCTTGTTTACAAGTGCCCTCAGAAACTTACCATGCAAGGCAGCTAATGACAGAGGATGGCAAATTGCAGTCAAGGGGCTGTTTTAGGAGGAAGTTTGGTTTAACCCTCACTATTTTTTGAGATTACCCACTGTTTGTTTTCATGGAGAGAATAAGGAATTAGTTGGACCCCTCTGTCCTCACCCAAAATCAGCACAGACCAGAAATCCTGGCTCAAGGCAAAAATAGCAGCCCCCAGATGAATAAAAACCCATCTTCGTGGCATTTCGGGATTTATTCTGATGAATAAGTTTTAAGGCCAGAAGGAACCATTAAGATCTTGTGACCTACGCTTCCCCGATCCGAGAAATTCAAACAGCAATTCCCGCACCAGACTCCATAACCGGCGGGCGTCTTTTAGAAAGACACCCCAGCTCGATTCTGAGGTTGGGTGGAAAATCTCCCAGTCCCTTGGGAGGGTGTCCCAGCATGGCCAATCTGCAGTCGCGGGGCCCCGGGAATGAGGTGGGTTTTCCGAGTTGGGCTTGCCGGTTTTGTTTCTAGCTCGCAGGGCTGTGGAGAACAGCCTGTAAACATGACCTGCAAAGGCGCCAACCCCAGAAAATGAAATAAAAAGGCCCCCACATTCTGTGAGGCTTTGAAGATCTCGTGATTTCTTAAGCCAATCTTGTGATTTGTTTTGGGTTTTTTTGGAGCCTGACGCCTGATATTTTTAATGCTTGGGCTTGGCAATGGTAGGTTAATTGCTCTTGCTGTTAAAAAGGTGTCTCTTGTTTGCAGACAACTTTCAGCCACCGTATCTTTCTTTTACTTTTATTGTGATAGCCCCTGGGGCACCAGTCGTGGGCCAGGCCCCCACTGTGCCAGGTGCTGTACATTTTTGTTTCCATTAGGTATATTATGGTAGCACCATGGTCCAGGCTCCTTTGTGCCAAGTGTTGTACATTTTTGTTTCTATTAGGTGTATTACGGTAACACATAGGCGCCCCAGGCATGGGTCAGGCCCCCACTGTGCCAGGTTCTGTACATTTTCATTTCCATTAGGTATATTATGGTAGCACCGTGGTCCAGGCTCCTTTGTGCCAGGTGCTGTACATTTTTGTTTCTATTAGGTGTATTACGGTAACACATAGGCGGCCCAGGCATGGGCCAGATCCCTACTGTGCCAGGCGCTGTACGTTTTTATTGCTTTAAGTGTATTACGGTAGCACCGTGGTCCGGGCTCCATTGCGCCAGGCGCTGTACAAATGAAGCCCAGGATCTCATTTTGTCTTTGTCTCCTAGATGGAAAGAGCCCTCTGCTCTCAGAAATCTCCCCCTGTGGGTCTTTTATAGACCCTCCCGATCCAAACCAGAAAGAAGCGAAAATCTGGGATGTGTTTTGACTTTTCCAGTCCAGCTGAGCTCTGGACCTGGGTTGATCCGAATCCACAACATTTAGGAAGCCGGGAGGAGAGGGAAGGGGATTCTGTTAAATGGCTCTTCTCCTGTGGAAACTTCCCAGCAGGGCTAATTTTGTTTTATTTCATTCGGTTTTGCTTGTTGGAACCCATGTCTCGGGGCTCTAGTTCGGCAGCCTCAGACCTGGCCAAAGAAAGGCATCGAATCCGTTCGTGATTTATGAGCGTTTTCTGGGCCGTGCTCATCACCAGCCCTGTTATTAACCAGAATGAACGCAATAAAATGTGGCTTGGCCTGGCACGAATTCTCATGTTCCCCTGGAGGGAGTTGGAATGGTACAGACAGAGCGGTGGAGGGGTGGCGCGGTTTCCCTCTTCTTTCCTGAATCCGTCTGGGGATGGAATGGCTCAGACAACAGCAGCAAGTGAAGGCAAAAGGAAACAAGAAAGCAAGTTCTTGTCTACACTAGCAAAACAGCCTCCTGGTTTTCAGCCGCTGTTCGGTGCTCAAACAATCGTGAGCTGTTTGCACGAAGTGCTCGCACCCTCACGCCGTGTCCGTGACAGTGTGACTGGGTGAGGAATTAGACCAAAACCGCCTACGTAAGCGGCATTGCCACGATCAGATCTGCTCCGAGCAGATGACTCTAAAATGCTCAAGGTTCAGCCGCACGAGGGCTCCCAAAGTTGCTACCTCTTGGGGGGAAATTAACGTGGGGTGGGCCAGGATGGGCATTTTGGCAATATACTCTAAGGGAAGGCCAGCGGTAGTGGGGCCTTGTCGACAGCCTGACACCAGCTGCCTTTCACAGAGAGCTCTTCTTAGATTGATTGCCCGAGCGTTCTTTGGCATGGAACTGATTTATTTGTATTATGCTGGCCCCTAAAGGCCCAGACCGAGAGCGGGGCCCCATTGTGCCAGGCGCTGCCCAGACCCCGAGCGAGATCAGGGCCCCGTCGTGCCAGATACTGCACAAAGAGTGACAGACAATCCGTGCCCCAAAGAGCTGACAATCACAATAGACAAGGAGTGGGAGGGGAAACTGAGGCACTAAATGGGGCAGCGACTTATACATCAGTTCACTGGCAGAACTGGGACTAGAACCAGTTTTTCAGCATCTCCATCCAGGGCCCTGTCCCCTAGGGAACTGGTCCCACCCCACAGAGTCTCGTTCTGGTCACCTGACCACATGAAATTATTCTGTTAGCAAAATCCTGATCTTCCAACTTTGTACGTTTCTTCACTAGCCTATGCCCTGGAAGCCCCAATGATCCTGGGCCCACACCCCCAGCTGGCCTAAATCGGAACAGCTGCATCCCAGTTCTAGACCCTCAGCTGGTGTTAACGAGCAAATCTGGTCTGGTTCACACCAGCTGAGGATCTGGCCTGATACAATCAGCCAAAAACCCAACCCGCCCCTACGCTTCCCCCACACTTCTTCAGACTGTGCAGAAGTTCCCACCCTACTGAATGGAAACTGACCGGAGTCCTTCTTTCTTATAGGGGTCGACTTAACTGGTGCTGTATGGACTGATGTTCCTTCATCTTTCCGGAGATGCCTCTTTGTGTCTCTTGCCTATAGCCACCCCCTTCTCCTGCCCCATGCCCACAGCAGCTGGTCTTTGGCCCAGTGCGGGGGAGGGCGGGGAGATTTGCTGGGCTTGATTGAGTTAATGGGAAGGGAAGTGTGGATTAAAGGGTTAACCAAAGTCTCCTTCAACCCTGGTCCCTTGAAGGTGTGAAGTCCCCATGCTGCCTTCTCACCATTGGATGAGCCGTTCCCTCAGCTCCCCCTGGCCGCTTTTAGAGGAGGGTGCCCACAATTTCTGGGTGTGTCTTTTCCTCTCCCCACTGTGCAGGGAGCCTGGGCGGCTGAGTGGATTGGAATAACCTAGCGTGGGCGACAGGAGAAGGAGCCCCTTCGGGATCGCCAGTTCCTGAGCATGATGTCCTATATGAAGCAGCCTCATTACGCAGTCAATGGGTTAACCCTAGCGGGACCGGGCATGGACCTGCTCCACTCCGCCGTGGGATACCCAAGTAAGTGCCTTTCCGCGATTTCCCCCGGGGGCGCTCAGAGACTAGGGTCCCGGAGGCCACAGCAGGACCTACCGTCAATTTCAGATCTGTCAATTTCTGGGGCGTGGGTTGTGGATTAGGGTGAGCGGAGGAGAGCAAGTGTGAAAAATCAGTGGCGAGTAATAGAATCCGATATAAGACCAAGTCCCAAATACCGGGACATCTGGTCACCCTGTTGTGGTTGTTGGGGGAAAGAAACCAATGATTGTAGAGAGAGTGAAATAAGCTAGCAAAAGACCCTGTTTCTTATCGCACAGAGCTGAGGACACCAGTTTCTGTTCAATCGGGTGAGTGAAATAGGCCAGTTACAATTATTTCACACATCAAAGAAATTCATTATTCTCCGCGAGATGTTAGCGTTGTCCTGAGCGTTATCTTGCGTGAGTGAAGGAGACTAGTTATTCTATAGGCACTGGAAAAAGCAAACAGCTGTTGTTATAATTCTAGAGAAAGAAAGCAAAATCATTTGGTTATTATTATAAATACAGCTAAATAAACCAGTTACCGTGACACTGGCCGAGTCAGCTAACTCTGTTATTCTTTAGCGACTGAGATCAGCCAGTTATTCTAGAGAGTGTTTTGCTCACTGTATAATAATTGGTTTATTTCACCCACTCTCTGTGATCCATTTATTTTCCCTTTTCATGATGATTATTGGAGAGTGACCAGTTGTCAGAGTGAAATAGTCGCCTAGAAGAGGCTGGGGTTTGATTCATAGAATATGATTCAGAGATACTTTGACAGAGGTCACCTGAGAGCCCAAGGGTTGCCTGTGGGAATTTGGGATCAGTGGCTTTCTGCTCTCCTTGCATTCATGTCCCCCTCTAATTGAAACTCTGAACGCTGGCTTGCAAGCAGTTTATTGTCGTTTGGGCTTTATTAAACCTTTAAAGTCAGCAGTACGCAAGCTGAGTTGGAAATGGAAACTCAGCAGTTCACTTGTTTACAAACTTTAAGCTGCATCATCAGTAGAAATCAATTGCTAAAAAGCCGGATAGCCCAGTAGGTATCCTGGCCACGGATGCTTTCCCCAGGATAGGGGTTTAATGCCATTGTTTATGTCATATGATTTAAGTCCCCAAATCTCCTTGCTGTTCTCCGGCCAGCCGATCAACACAACTTAAAGTCGTGCGTATCAATCGGCTCTTGCATTGTGGGCCGCGTGGTATTTTCACTTGATCGGAGGAAACAAAATATCTAAATATCTAAAGAGCAGTAGAGAGTTGAAGGCAAAGGTAGGGACTCCAAATGTGAACATCAAAGAGAACTGACGCCCAGTTCAGTGTCCGAACGTACCAAGAGAAAAACGAATCTCTACAGTGAATTGTGGGATTGGAAGAAAACACAATCTAAACGTTAAATGGATCTTAGTAAATCTACCGTCTTCTCAAACCAGCAACGAGGCCCTAGTGGTGTGCGGGGTGATTCTCAACCAGGGGTCCGGGGCCCCGTGGGGGTCTGCGGGCAGGTTTCAGTGGATCCACCAAGCATGGCTGGCATTAGACTCACTAGGGCCCAGGGCAGAAAGCCAAAGCCCCGCTGTGCAGAATTGCAGCCCGGAGCCCCACGCCCCATCACCCAGGGCTCAAGCCAAAGATTGAACAACTTCTCAGTGCCCCCTGTGGCGTGGGGCCCTGGACAAGTGTCCTGCTACTACCCCTGAACGCTGGCTCTGGCTTTTATATGCAAAAAAACAGTTCTTGTGGCACAGCTGAGCTGCGGAGTTTTTATAGCATGTTAGGGGGCCTCAGAAAGAGCAACGTTGAGAACCCCTGGTGTGTGGTATTCTCAGTTCAAAACTCGTGTAAAATCCAGATATACGCAACTGATCCGAACAGGGCCCCAATCCTGCAGTCAGATCTTACGGGTAAATCTTCACAGCTTCACTGAAGCTAGAATTTAGACCGTGGAAGTGAGCATTCACTGAACCTCGCAGAGTTGGACCCTTCTCTAAAACAATTGGATAAAGTGTTGGAAAACATTTTTGAAAGAGGAAAAGTTTAGAAAATTCAACCCCTTTTTAAAAAGAAGCCCTTCTCTTTCCTTTTATTTGCTTTTGATTCAACATCAAGGCAAGGGTTTTAACACCTTTGCGATGCGCTTTGTACTTCTGGCAAACGCGGCTTGGATTGTTTTTGTCAGAACTGTAAATTCATTTTGTTCCTGGTTTTTGTTGCTCAAAATGTCCTCACATTTTGAAAGATTCCTCTCCCTTCACCTAACGTACAATATTGTCACAAGAAATACAAAAGCATAAAAAAGCCCTAGAAGTTTTCGAAGTTGAATCAGAATGTTATTAATTACAATATCATTTTATTTTTTATTTGAATATTAATATACAAAAGCCCCAAATGTTTGGGAAGTTTAATCAGCATGATATTAATTAAACCATTATTTTATTAATTCTATATTAATTATCCCCCCTAAAAAGTTGAGCCTTCTAATCAGAATGCGATTAATTTCAATTTTATTTTATTAAAAGTATATTAATTAAAGCTGTAAAGGTTTAGAAATATTAATGGAATCATATTAATTACATATCCTCTTATTAATTTTATTTTTTTATTGATATATTAATTAAAGTCCTAAAAGTTTTAGAGGTTTCATTGGAAATCATGAAGGCTGGAAAAGCAGAAGGCAAATAAAAAGAACCCAACGTTTATTATTTCCCCCCCTAAAATCTCATGGTTTTTGGGGAACCTGCCCCATGATTTTTGAATGTTTGGGGTTGGTGGTTCTGAGACCCTTTGGGGTTAGAATAGGATCTCTTTCCCTTACATAAGACGAACCCTGTTTGGGGGAGGGATAGCTCAGTGGTTTGAGCATTGGCCTGCTAAACCTAGGGTTGTGAGTTCAATCCTTGAGGGGGCCACTTAGGGATCTGGGGCAAAATCAGTACTTGGTCCTGCTAGTGAAGGCAGGGGGCTGGACTCGATGACCTTTCAAGGTCCCTTCCAGTTCTAGGAGATGGGATATCTCAATTAAAAACAATTGAGCTACCAGATGCAGCTTGTGTGCAGACGTGTTAGACAATTCCACCCTTCATGGGTGTAGACTCGCAGTGTTTCTCAAATGCAGCTGCTGTGGCCACATGCGGCCACCAGGGGCTTTTCTAAGCCATAGGACTTAATTTGTCCCCAGGCTTGGCAGGGCTGAGTAAGTCTGCTGTGACAAGTGATCCTTGTTAATATCACTTGTCACAGCAGATTTACTAGCTAGCAATAAATAAATTGCAATGATTTGGACATGAATGTGCATATTTATTTGGTTTTCCTAAAGCTAATTACAATTTGGCGAGGGACGAGCCGGCTTCGTGCGATGCGGGTGCGAACGGCTCTCATTCCGGTTCCCTGGTGTGTTGCACTCAGCGGTGCCCGGGTGCAGACAAGCTGCAAACTGAGACGCTGAATGTGTTTCTCAGAGATGACGCCGGCGAGAAAGTTCAGATCCAAGCTTGGCCCAACATTGCGGGGGATTTCTGGATTCCGGCTTTGAACCGGACCCAGCTATAGGATCTCCCGGCTCTAAGCAGGGACGCAGGAGAAATGCTGAGCAAACGTGTGACCTAGTGCAGGGTTCCTCTAATCTCGACCACGCGTCCCAATGCACACGCACCCCGAGCAGTCTGGGTGTGCGTCACGTGCGATGCGTGGCCACACGGGCGTGGTTTCAAAAGTGACTTGGGAGTAGACGGACCAAACCTGAGGCTCCTAAAAGAGATCTGATTTTCACACAGTGGGAAACTGAGGCACAGAGCGACGATGGCCCAGTTTCGCCAAGGTCACTGATCCTGAGTCTGGTGGTCTAACCACTAGACTCTCCTGCCTTCCGAGCTACCAATGGCTTTGCCTTAGCCAAGGTCTCTTTCGCTGGTAACAAATTGCTCTGAGCTGTGGAGTGGCCCAGAAATCCCAGGGCTGAATGATTATAATTATTTGGTAGTGTATTACGGTAGCACCTCAGCACCCCAGTCACGGGCCAGGCCCCCTGGCGCCAGGCGCTGTACATTATTTATTAGGTGTATTAGAGTAGCGCCCCAGTCACGGGCCAGGCTCCCCGGTGCTAGGCACTGTACATTATTTATTAGGTGTATTACAGTAGCACCCTAGTCGCAGGCCAGGCCCCGCGGTGCTAGGCACTGTACATTATTTATTAGGTGTATTACAGTAGCACCCTAGTCGCGGGCCAGGCCCCCCTGGTGCTAGGCACTGTACATTATTTATTAGGTGTATTACGGTAGCACCTCAGTTACAGGCCAGGCCCCCTGGCACTAGGCGCTGCATATTATTTATTAGGTGTATTACGGTAGCATCTCAGTCACGGGCCAGGCCCCCTGGCGCTAGGCACTGTACGCAATTTATTAGGTGTATTACGGTAGTGCCCCAGTTGCGGCCCAGGACCCCCCTAGCTCGAGGCACTGTATGTTATTTATTAGATGTATTACGGTAATGTAGTGGCACAAGCTGCCTGCCCCCACCCCCCACCGTGCCCTGGAGAGGGGTGGTCGCTGAAGGGCAGGGAGAGACAGATGCGTGGGGGGAGCGCTTCTTGCTGCTTCCCCAGCTCCCCCCTTCGGGGACAACCCCCTCGGCTGGTCCGTCCCACCCTGAGGACAGCGGGTGTAACCATCTCCCCCCCCCCTCCCCCCCAGCCACCCCGCGGAAGCAGCGGCGCGAGCGGACGACTTTCACGCGGGCCCAGTTGGACATTCTGGAGGCGCTTTTCGCGAAGACCCGCTACCCCGACATCTTCATGCGGGAGGAGGTAGCGCTCAAGATCAACCTGCCGGAGTCCCGGGTGCAGGTGAGGATGGGAGTCCGGACCGACCCCTGGCCAGGCAGGGGTCTGTGTGTGTGTGTGTGCATGCGTGTGTGTAGATACGACTGCCCCCTGCTGGGAAGTGTGTATGTGTGAGCACCCATGGCTGGCCGCTGCCCTCTGCTGGGTGGAATCGGAACTGCTCACCTGGGTGTCATAAGCCCTATACTGCTGACAGCCGATGGGGATTCTCCTTTAGCAGCGTGCTGGGGTTTGGGAGCAGGTTGAGTTCTGGGTGCAGCTGCCGGGGAAATCCCAGCTCGCAATGGAGGTGGAACAAGATTTTACATCCCTTGTGGGACCCCACAAACATGACCCAATGCGTGTGGTATCAAGAGGGGGGGTTTGTCCAGCCCGGAAAGGTGGCCATTTCTGGACAGGAGCCAGGGGGCTGTGCTATGAACCTTGCAGGGCTGGGTAGGAACTGAAGTCCAGGGAAGCTGCCGGGGGATTTGGGAGGATGAATGTGGTTCTCCCAGCTGGGCGCGTGAGTAAATACCTGGACTTTTCACAGCGTGGCCACGGGAGGACAGGTCTGCGGTGTTCGTCTCTGCTGGAAGATGGCATCGGGGCCAGCCCTGCCTGGGAGGGGAGAGCGCCCCCTACTGAACCCTCCCCAATCCCCGCTGCACAGCGCCCCCTAGCGCTGCCGTGGGGCATCGGGGCCAGCCCTGCCTGGGAGGGGAAAGTGCCCCCTACTGAACCCCCCACCCCAGTCCCTGCCAACAGCCCTTGGGGGGTGCAATACCGTTGACTGACAGAAGCTACAACGTGGGTGACCCCCCGTTTAAGACGCTTTCATCCCAGTAAAACTGGGTCGGGGTACTGCTGTCTCAGTAAATATCCCCCCCCGGCTGACCCGGTTGTACCAGGACGAAATCCGTGCGTGGAGATCACCCCTCAGGGCGACTTGATTTCAGTTTTGCTTCAGCCCAACGTTTACCCCCCAACAAGCCGCTTTTAAACCGAAACTGGAGCGTTCGTCCCGGCCTCTGGCGTTGGGTTAAATAAACCGGTTTAAGCGAAATCAGTTTCGCTTTCCCATGTAGACAGAGCCCGGCTGCCCGGCTGCCCGGAGCTCGGAGCCGACTCATCAGCTACCCAGAACGCCCCACCGCCTCGCCAACCCTGAGTGTTAACAGAGCCCGAGATTTGGCTTAGAAATCCTGCCATTTTCTTAAAATTAAAATCAGTCAAATTTGGACTCTTTTTAAATTTGCCACGTGAGCTCTCCCGATAATTGGCCACCCTCCCTCTGCGTCCTACAGGAAGGGGTCCGGGTTTCTCAGGAGACGTGATGGGGTGAGTTCCCCCCCCTGACATGACAGCGAAGGGCTAAGCCCAGAATGCAGAGTCCTTGTTTACAGCACTGGCAGGATTTCGAAGTCGCTTCCCCTTCTCTTCGACTCCGGGCAGCTCCCCAGGGAGCGGGAGACGTTCATCTTTGACATCTGCCCCGCGCCTGCTAATGCTGCAAATAAACACTCTGGATCCCGGGGTTGCAACTTCGCAGCCGTTTTCGGAGGGATACAGAAAATAGCCATCTCCTGCCGATGCCCATGGGGGGGGGAATTGTCTCCCCGGCATCCGGCAGCTGAGCTGTCCGGGACTAGACCGGGCAGGCAGCAGACAGGAGAGACCCGGAATGGCTGTGAGTCACCCTGGGGAGGGATGAGTCCTGGGAACGGAGAGAAACATCACCAGGTCGGGGGGAGGACAAATTTGAGGCTGAGTGTAAGGCAATGAGCCAGCGTGTGTGTGTGTTTGTGTGTGTGCACCACTGCCGTCTGCTGGACGGACTCAGCAATGCGCCACTCTGTATCCTAGGCCCTATACTGCTAAGGTTCGGGGAAGATTGCGGGGAGGGAGGGGGGTGTGGGTGTGGGTGACTTTTGGATGAGGAACAGCTGAGTTCTACCCTGCTCCTGCCAGGAAATCCCCAGTGCTCGACGCTGTCAGGGTCCCGATATTATGGGTTTTTTTCTAGAGGCTTCCCCCCTGCAGCCTCAGTTTCCCTATCTGCTCTGGGGATAATGCCAGTCACGGCTGGCTCTGTTCCGCCCTAGCTCTCCGTGCGGGAGGAGGGTGGTGGTGAGGGGAATTGTGGAGGGGATGGAGATGGACAGGGGCGGCTGTTACAGCCGGGCCATGGCCGGGACAAAGGGACCCCCCCAAGCTCTGTGACTCACCCCCCTCCTCTCCCGGCAGGTTTGGTTCAAGAACCGACGGGCCAAATGCCGCCAGCAGCAGCAACAGAGCAGCGGCCAGGCCAAGGCGCGCCCGGCCAAGAAGAAGAGTTCGCCGGCCCGGGAGACCAGCTCGGAAACCAGCACCAACGGGCAATACAGCCCCCCGCCCGCCGGCACCTCGGGCACCCCCAGCTCCACGGCCAGCGCCACCGTCTCCATCTGGAGCCCGGCCTCCATCTCCCCCATCCCCGACCCCCTGGCCTCCTCGGCCACCCCCTGCATGCAGCGCTCTGCCGCCTACCCGATGACCTACACCCAGGCCGCCGGCTACCCCCAGAGCTACGCCGGCTCCTCCTCCTACTTCACCGGCCTGGACTGCGGCTCCTACCTCTCGCCCATGCACCCGCAGCTCTCCGCCCCCGGTGCCGCCCTGAGCCCCATCGCCGCCCCGGCCATGGGCGGCCACCTCAGCCAGTCCCCGGCCTCCCTGTCCAGCCAGGGCTTTGGCACGGCCGGCCTGAGCTTCGGCTCGGTGGATTGCTTAGACTACAAGGATCAGACGGCCTCTTGGAAACTCAACTTCAACGCCACGGACTGCTTGGATTACAAAGATCAGAGCTCCTGGAAGTTCCAGGTCTTGTGAAGTGGCGGGAGGCAGCCAGGGAGACACCCCCTGTCCGTTGTTTCTTTCCCCCCCCCCCCCAAAGGCCCGTCCCTCCCCTCCCCGGTACCACCCTCCTTGAACCAGCTCGGCTCCGACCCGTGTCTGTCGCTGGACTGAGATTGGAACTGGCGTCGGGGATCTGAGCGAGGGGGGATCCCCCGTTTCCCGGCATCACGGCGGGGACTTGACCTTCCTTGGTGAGCAGCCGCAAACGTGCCCTGATTGGTCGTTCGGTGGCTGAGACCCTCACCCCGCATGGCCACGGGGGCCCCTCGCGCCGGGCAGCGCCGCGGGGTTTTCTTCCCGCCCGAGCCCCGGACACGAAATCTGTCAAGGAGTCTCAGCCGGGATCCCCCCCGGGGCGGGGACTGCCTGGCGTGGCAGCCTCCCGCATCTGTGCCACGCTCACCAAGTGGCACCCGGATCTGCAGGGGTGGAGCTGGGAAGTGCCATGGCTGGTTTTGGGTGGGAAGTAGCCCCCTCTGACCCTTGCACATGTGTGTGGGGGCTCTAGGTTCTGTCTTTCACGGATTCTCTCTAGCCCTGGCCTGATCCTTCGATGGGGGGGTCTGAGCGAAGAATGAAATGGGGCCTGGGGTGGAGCAGTTAGGTCAAGGCATGTGCTGCCAGGACTCCTGGGTTCTATTTCCGGTGCTGGGAGGGGAGCGAGGTTTAGAGAAGTGGGCCCCGGGAGTCAGTTCGCCTCAGCTTTATTTCCAGCCCTGCCAATGATTGGGTGTCAGATGTTCCACCCCGTGCCTCAGTTTCCCCTTCTGTCGCGCCCTCCCTTTGCGGGGGGGCAGAGGATCTGTGGATGGACAGCTCTGTGCTGGGCAAAGCTGAGGGCCAGGGCGAAGGGCGTGTGCCGAGGTCCCAGCCCAGCGAGGACGGCTTAGGGAACATCGGGTTTGAATCGGCTCCAGGTTCAACTGCCCACAGTCCAGTCGTCCGAAACTGAGGTCCCGTCTCCTCTAGCTGGAGACCTCGCCGGCCACGTCCTGCCAGAGAGAGGGGCTGCCCGTCTGGGACGCCAGCCGCTGAGCTCCGCCCCAGAGGGGGCCAGGCAACACCCCTGTCTTTAGCAAGCAGGGCAGGGGACCAGGTCACACTCAGCGACTTGGCGGGGAGAGATCTATGCCGGGAGGCCAGCGTCGCAAGCCAGGAGCAAGGCCTACCTGTCTGTTTGCAGGGTGGCTTTTTATTCTAGCCTTCATTTCCCCTCCCCCCTGGATATTTTGGGTGCAAACCCCTTTTTTGGGGGGGGGGGTTAACTTGGAAGTGACGACAAATGTTCGACCCCCCCAAATCCACTGGAACGCATTGATTTAGAAGGCTCCGGCCTCGGCACCGCCCGTCGCAAGCGATCAGACCTTCGGGCTCTTTGCAGGGCTGGAAAATCTCTCTCCCATGGGAGTTAGGCACCGAAATATCTTGGAGGGTCTGGGGCAACGTCTATGCGCAAAGCACAACTTCCCACCCCACGGAGGCTCCGATCCTGGGAGCCCTTCGCACGTGCCCCGGGGGTCAGAAAGGGGTGCCGTCGACCTGGGTTCAGATCCTGCTGCTCTCGCACCCCTGGGGAGGGGGACAGGATCGGGTCTGCCCGGCTCGTGTGGGGTGGGGGAGAGCTGAGATGGGGACTGGCCAGGAGGTGGGGGAACTCGGGCCAGATCCCCGCTGTCGAATGCCCAGACGCTTTCCCCGAATCATCCTGATTTCCAGCCACGTCGGAGCCCAGCAGCGCGAACCTGACTCCGTTGCATTCACACGGAGCTTCCCCTCCCCCCTCCGTTGGGGGAGGGGGGAGAATTGGGGACGCTTTGCAGCCCGATTTCCCTGTTGCCTTGCACACGCATTTACACTAGTGCAGAAGAAGCGTGAAACCGGATCCATCCACACCTGTTCCGCACTAGTGGGTGCAAGACAGTGGAGAACCAGCTCTTTCTGTTCTAATCAGACCACTTCGATTGCTCCCCTTCTCCAAAACTGGCTGCATAGAAACTCCCCCAAAGATGTAGCGGATTTGGGTTCAGATCCGTCTCTGCCTGAGGCAGACCCGCTGAGATCCGGCTGGGCCGGCTCCTGGAGATGTGAACTGGGGCGGCCGTTTGCTCTGGGGACGGTTCTAACATCAGAAGCCACTTCGCCACGCACGTCTCCTTGCCAGCCACCATACAGCTCATTGTGGGGCCCGAACGTCTCCTGTGGCCTCGTGCAATCACATCCACCCGTGCAAAACTCTCCGGCTCTGGTAGCACTTTGCAGCGGGGAATCTGACGAGACAAGATCTGAGGCGCTGTGGAATTGACCGGCCGCATTTAGAATTGTTGCGTGTAAATAAAACCCCGACACATTGTGAGGTTCGTTTAGGGCGATTCTGTAGTTCTTTGTCCCGTTTCCACCTTCACAGACAAAGGCCGTTTTGATTTATTTCTCGGCTGGATACCTCAGTGGGTTTCAGTTCTGCCGCTCTTCCCTTTGCAAAGAAGCCCCCAAACTACGTAGCTGCTAACGTGGCCACATCCCTCGGCATTAGGAGGTCACGTCTCCACAGCCTACGACGAGCTGGTTTTATTTTCACGCCTCTATCTGTGGAAATGTTTTATTTTTTGCTTTTTCCTAGCCATAGGTTTGTTCCAGTCGTTTTTTTTTTAAAGAAACGGGGGCAAAAAAAATAAATAAAAAACCCGACAATCAGAGACAATAAATATCTGTAAAGAATTTGATTGTTTTTTGTGTGCACTAAAGTCCTGGCTTAAAAACAAAAAGTCTATTTTGTAAGTTGATGTAGAGGGGGGGTTTTAGACTAGTTTTGTTAGGTGTCAAACTCCAGTGTCTGTAGGAGAAACAGAATTTCAATGCAAACTATTTTTGATGACTTGATATTTATTCTTGTTTTAGCGAGAGGCAGTTTCCTGTACCAGCCCCCAATTTTTGGTGGTTTAAAAAGATTTGAAAAAAATAAAAAAAAAAAATAATAAATGTGGAAAGGATTCTGAGATCTGGGCTGCCTTTTTTGGTTCTTGCAGTTGCTAATTTAAGCCCTGATCCTGCAAAATGCTCACACACCTGTGTCACTTCACTCAGGTGAGGACTCTAATGGAAGCTAATGGCGTAGGGCTGGGCTGGCAGGGGCTGCGGGTCGGGAGTGAGGGGCACCGGCAGGGCTGGGGGGGGGGGGGGGACAGAGCTGGGCTGGGCTAGCAGGGGCAGCGGGTCGGGAGTGAGGGGCACCGGTAGAGCTGGGGGGGCAGGGCTGGGCTAGCAGGGACTGTGGGTCGGGAGTGAGGGGCACCGGCAGGGCTGGGGGGGGGGGGGACAGAGCTGGGCTGGGCTAGCAGGGGCTGCGGGTCGGGAGTGAGGGGCACCGGTAGAGCTGGGGGGGCAGGGCTGGGCTAGCAGGGACTGTGGGTCGGGAGTGAGGGGCACCGGCAGGGCTGAGAAGTGGGGAGCCCAGGGCTGGGCTAGCAGTGGTGGCTACCAGTCAGGGCTGAGGGTCGTCAGTCGAATTAGCTGGGGGAATGTCTCCTGGCTGCTCCAAGGGGTGGTGGGGCCCTGGTGTGAACCCACTGAGGGGAGAGGGGGGCTGGTGGGGACGGGGGGTACCTGCCCACGGCGAGCGCTCTCCGCTGTGTGCCAACGCCCGTCTCAGCTCTGTCTGGAGTCCCCCGTTCCTGCTGATTTGGGGGGGCAGGCACCAGAGGTCTCTGCAACAGGCAGGTTCATGAGGTCACCCCACATTAGCCACGGGAACGGCTTGGCCCGGCCCCCAGGGCCCAGCTGCGAGTGAACCTGGAGTCACTCGTGTCACAAAATCACCAGCCTCTGCTCAGGGCACCCCCCCATCTCAACGAGGCCACAATGTCACCCTCAGCTCCTCAGCGTCACCCTCCCCATTGCCCCTCCAGGAGCTTGGCCCCGTCCTCTCCCCAATTGCCTTCAATGCACTGCGGGAAACTGAGGCAGGCCTGGTGGCTGTGGGCGTGTGGATAGAGGAAATGGGAGCTGATCCCAAGCCAATGCCCAAACTCTCATGGGAGCAGGTTCGGGCCCCGAGCTCAGGCTGGGGTTTCCAGGGGACCCAAAGGTGCCTGAATCCCACTGGAATTTGGGGGGGCTGAAGTTCCTAAGAAAATCTCCGGCCTCTGTCGTGGGCTTTTCCCTCCTTCCCGTTGCTCTTCCGGCCTCTCCCTTGTCAGGCCATAACTCTGAGCCCTGGGTCCCAGACATGCGCCCCCCCCCCAGCGGCGTTCTGTGTCGGGGGGTTCCCCCATCCCAGGCAGGGCCCAAGCTGGATCCGGCAGAGGGCTGGGGGCAAAGAGGTGTCCTTCGATTGTCATCTGCATCCTCCCACAGAGCCCAGAGTCCTGGCTCCTCTGTGGTAGCTGCTAGACCCCACGCCCTTCCCAGAGCTGGGAGAGAACCCAGGTGTCCTGGCCTCCAGCCGCCTCCCCCCCCCCCGTTCTAACCACTAGACCCCACTCCCCTCCCAGAGCTGGGAGAGAACCCAGGAGTCCTGGCTCCCAGCCCCCCCTGCTCTAACCACCAGCCCCCACACTCCTCCCAGAGCCAGCGAGAGAACCCAGGAGTCCTGGCTCCCAGCCCCCTGCTCTAACCCACTAGACCCCACTCCCCTCCCAGAGCTGGGGAGAGAACCCAGGAGTCCTGGCTCCAGCCCTCCTGCTCTAACCTTGAGCCCCCACTCCTTTCCCAGAGCCAGAGACAGAACCCAGGTGTCTTGGCTCCCACTGGCCACTGGCTGGCCGGCCAGGCCGTCTGGCAGGGTTCAGGCCTGTAACGGGGCTGATTGGGGTGGGACAGGAGCCAGATTTTGGGGGCGAGGGGCTGGGAGGTCCGTCCTGTCCCTGCTGCTCACGGCCCGGGCCCAGGGGCGGTAGAGCCGTGGGGGATGGAGGCAGGCCCAGCAGGGTGGCAAGGGGGTGGGAGCAGGGGCGAGACGGGCGGCTGCTCTCCAGGGCTGGGGCGTGAGGCAGGGCTGGAGGGGCCGTGCCAGGCAGCGCGGCCTAGCAGTTAAGGCTCCGGCCCGGAGTCACCTTCTCTCCAGGCCTCTGTGAAACGGGGCCAATTGTCCTTCCCTTCCTCCATCTGGGGGCTTGGCAGGGCAGGGAGCCATGGCGGGGGGCCTGAGCGTGGGGAGAGCAGAAGGGGAAACTGAGGCACAGAGAGGGGGAAGTTACTGGCCTAAATCTCCCCAGCTTTGGGTGGGAGGGGACTGGGAGCGAGGACACCTTGGTCCTATTCCTGGCTCGGAGAAGGGAGTGGGGACTAGTGGTTAGAGCGGGGGAGCTGGGAGCCAGGACTCCTGGGTTCTCTGCCCCGCTGTGGGAGGACAGCAGGGGTCCAGCAGAGCTCTGACTCCCAGTCTACCACTGTACATTTGGGGGACCCACATCGCACTGTGTGAGGCCCCCCAATCCTGCACCGTTCCTGGAGACGATGGTCGGACTGGCCCAGCCGCTTCCTGACGGGATCTCGTCACCTTTCCCACCTTGGCCCCCCTCTTCCATCTCCCCACTGCAGGGCCCTGCGCCCCCCGGAGCCAGGCCGAGCGCCCGCCCGCCTGCCGCACACACACAATTTGTTATTTTTACTGATCTAATTTAGCAAATGTCCCAATCGGCTTAGGGCCGCTGCCCCCTGCGCAGCTGGGTAACTGAATTAGTGGGGATTAGGGAGTCCGGGAGAGATGACAAATTGGTTCCACGATGCCGGCTGACAGCTGCCACCGGGGGCCGGGCGCGGGGCACCCTGGGGAACCGGCTTTAATTCAAGAGAGACCGGCCACAGGAGACGGGGGTTAAAGACTCAAGGGCTCTTTTCTGGAAGGGTCGTGCCAGGGAGTCAATGGTGGAGCCAGGGACAGAACCCAGGAGTCCGGGCTCCCAGCCCCCCTGCTCTAACCACCAGACGCCCCTCCCCTCCCAGAGCTGATATAGAACCCAGGAGTCCTGCTCCCAGAGGATTGTGGTTAAGGCTGCCCTGGGTCTCAGGAGATCTGGGTTAAATTCCCAGCGCTGTCACACGCTTCTTGGGCAAGTCATTGCCCCGCTTTGGGCCTCAGTTTCCCCATCTGTAATATGGGGAGAATGGTCCTCTTTGTCTCTTAGGACTGTGACCTATTTGGGGCAGCGTCGGTCTTCCTTGGTGTCCATGCAGCGCCCGGCGTGACGGGGCCCTGATCTCGGCCGGGGTCTGGGCAGCACCCGGCGTAACGGGGCCCTGATCTTGGCCGGGGTCTGGGCAGCGCCCGGCGTGACGGGGCCCTGATCTCGGCCAGGGTCTCCGGGCTCTGCTGGCATAGAAATGATTCCATGTGTGACAGTGGCTCTGTACGACATTGGCTAAAACTGGCTAACGTTCTAGGAGACTCAGGTCCGTGCCTGCGAGGGTGGAGGGATTCGATCCATTGGCTTCAGGGGAGGGTTGGACACGGACAGGACCTTACAAATCCAGCTGTCTGCATCAATGTGAATTATCCCCTTGGGAGTGGGGAAAAACACCAACACTCCCTCTCACAAATGCTGTGGGACCTTAATCAGCCCCCGTGCCACACCCCAGAGGTGGCTGCATCTCAGGGCTGGGTGAGGGGTCACTGTACGTACAGCCCCCGCGCTGCACCCCAGAGAGTCCGCGTCTCATTGCTGGGTAAGGGGTCCCTGTATAAACAGCTCCTGCACCCTAACCCAGAACAGAAGAACGGCCCCCTTGGGTCAGATGAAAGGTCCATCTAGCCCAGTATCCTGTCTTCCGACAGTGGCCAATGCCAGGTGCCCCTGTGGGAATGAACAGAACAGGGCAGTTATCGAGTGACCTGTTCCCTGTTGGCCATTCCCAGCGTTCAGGGGTCTGGATCCCCAGCCCCTGCTCTACCCACTAGACCCCACTCCCCTCACAGAGCTGCGGAGAGAACCCAGGAGTCCTGACTCCCAGCTCCCCCCCCTGCTCTACCCACTAGACCCCACTTCCCTCCTAGAGCTGCAGAGAGAACCCAGGAGTCCTGGCTCCCAGCTCCCCCCCCCAGCTCTAACCACTAGTCTCCACTTCCCTCCCAGAGCTGCGGAGAGAACTCAGGAGTCCTGGCTCCCAGCCCCCCTCTGCTCTAACCACTAGTCTCCACTTCCCTCCCAGAGCTGCAGAGAGAACCCAGGAGTCCGGGCTCCCAGCCCCGCCTCTGTGCTTGTGTAGCAGGAGCAGGAAATTGCCCCGGCCAGGCACCCTGGCCCCGGTAGCTGCCAGCCCAGGTCCCTGCACTGCAGCCGTCTGGATGAGAAGGGGGGCGGGTGAGGGGGTGGGTGGCATCACCTCCCGCCTGGCCTGTGCTCTCTGCTCTGCTCCCAGAGCATCTTTAATTCAGCTCCATAATGAATGTTGTGTTTTGAAAAAATCCATTTCCCTTTAACCCCTAAATCCGCCCTCAAACGACATCGCAAATCCACTCGGCTCTAAGCCGGTGATGCCAGCGCCCATGTGACCCGCGCCAGGCCTGGGGGCGCTGGGGCAATGTGGGTCACACTTGGCAAATCCCCAGCGGACGTAGCACAGCTGCCGAGCCCGGCCTCCTCCAGCGCCGCTGGGCGGGAGCAGCTCAGCCCCCCACCCTCCGAGAGCTGCACAGGGAGGGTGTGAACCCCAGGACAGCTGCATCCCCAATCTCCAGGAGATCTGCACATAGGGGGTACCCCCAATCCCTTGGAAACCGGCATCCGGGGCATGTCAAGCTAGGCCCAAGACGGGGGGGCTTGGAGGAAATTAGCCGATGATGGGCTCCAATAGGAAGCAGATTCAGATCCATTGTGCCGAGATCAGGGCCCCGTCGCGCTGGGCACTGCACAGACCCCGGCCGAGATCAGGGCCCCGTTGCGCCGGGCACTGCACAGACCCCGGCCGAGATCAGGGCCCCGTCGCGCTGGATGCCGCCCAGACCCCGGCCGAGATCAGGGCCCCGTTGCGCCGGGCACTGCACAGACCCCAACTGAGATCAGGGCCCCGTCGTGCTGGGCGCTGCACAGACCCCGACTGAGATCAGGGCCCCGTCGTGCTGGGCGCTGCACAGACCCCGACTGAGATCAGGGCCCTTTCGTGCTGGGCGCTGCACAGACAGAGACCGAGATCGGGGCCCCACCGCACCGGGCACTGCACAGACCCCGACCGAGATCAGGGCCCCGTCATGCCGGGCGCTGCACAGACGGGCAGGGGGTTTCTAGACCGGGAGCAGTTTGGAGCAGGGGCAGCGCTGGGGTTATTTGTACAGCACCGGGCACAAGCTGGGCCTGATCCCAGGTCGGGGCCCCGGACACGCCCCTGCTGACCGCCAATAACAGCCGGTGGATTTCTGGGGTCTAGGAGGGCCCGTGGGGGCGAAGCCGACGCGCGTCCCCGGAGCTCAGAGCGGGAGGCTGCTTGGCAGCTGTCCCCATGGAGGGGGCTGGGTTACACCGGGGTAGCTGGTCTGTGAATTGTGAACTGTGTGAATTGCCCCTGGGGCCGGCTGGTCCCCACGCAGCCGGGCCTGGCAGACGTCAGGCGGGCGTCCCATGTGACTGCTATTAACGCCAGTCTTTCAGCGCCCCTGCGTGAAGCGAGTTTGCTAGGTCTCAGCCCAGTCCCATGGCCCAGGAATGCCCGGCACCGTCGGCACCGAGAGTTCCCCTCGGGGAGGCTGGGGGCTGGACGAGCGGAGCCGGGTTGAAGTGGGGAGAGGTTGCTGCAGGGTGGGGCGCGAGGGTCAGGGACCCAGGGGCACGGGGAGGGGGAAGTTACGTCCCTTGATGACACAGGGTTGGACCCAGAGGGCTCACGTGCAAACCCACTAAGGCCAAGCTCAGGGCCAAGGGGCGAGCGCGCTGTCTGCCCTGACTGGGGAAACTGAGTCAATGCGGAGGGAGTGTGTAGCCAAAAGAAATCCTGTTGGGAGCAGAGACGCCTAGTACAGCTAGGGGACACTGGGAGCCAGACCTCTGCTGGGAGCAGGGAAACCGAGGCACAATCCGAACGGTGCTAAGAAAGGGAAACTGAGGCATGGCCAAACGGCGATGTGTGTCGGTGCTCCCCCCCCCCCCTTGGAATGAGGATACACACGCACCTCGGCTCTGCCAGGTGACAGACAGACACATGCACAGAGCTCCCCCCCACCCCGCGAGCTCTGCCAGGGTCTTGCACTCCCTGCAGTGGCATGGGACCCCAAAAGAAGCCATGTTCCCCCCCTGGTCCCACACAGGTTCATCCCGCGACCCTGGGGCGGGCGGAGGCCGGGGGTGGGGAGGGAAGGAGCACATGGGGGGGGGGGGGGCAGGGGGAGGTTGGTAAATTTAATCTCCGAACCTGTCAGCAGGTTTTAAAGCAGCGAACTAGACAGACAGATTGGACTCTAATCTGCCCTGATCCCCGGGGACAGATGGGAGGAGACGACGCCCGAGCTGGAAACCTTGCAAAGGTGAACCAAGGAACAGCGCTCGGTTCATGGCGGGAGGAGGGGATGCGGGGGGCGGATGAGGGAAAGAAGGTTAAGCTTGGTTTAAAATTTCTAATGAAGTGGATAAGGAGGGTGAGTGAGCCAAACAAAGGGGACCCCCCCTGCCAGCCTGCGCTGTGTGGGATGGTGGGGGGTTGCGGGTCGGGAGTGAGGGGCACTGGCAGGGCTGGGGGGCCAGGGCCGGGCTAGCAGGGCCTGCAGGTCGGGAGTGAGGGGCACCGGCAGAGCTGGGGTGGGGCAGGGCTGGGCTAGCAGGGGCTGTGTGTCGGGAGTGAGGGGCACCAGCAGGGCTGGGGGGGCAGGGCTGGGATAGCAGGGGCTGCGGGTCGGGAGTGAGGGGCACCGGCAGGGCTGGGGAGGCCAGGGCTGGGCTAGCAGGGGCTGTGTGTCGGGAGTGAGGGGCACCGGCAGGGCTGGGGGGGCAGGGCTGGGATAGCAGGGGCTGCGGGTCGGGAGTGAGGGGCACCGGCAGGGCTGGGGAGGCCAGGGCTGGGCTAGCAGGGGTTGCGGGTCGGGAGTGAGGGGCACCGGCAGGGCTGGGGGGGGCAGGGCCAGGCTAGCAGGCGCTGCGGGTCGGGAGTGAGGGGCACCGGCAGAGCTGGGGGTGGGGGGAGCCCAGGGCTGGGCTGGCAGGGGCCTGCGGGTCATTCTCAGCTGGGACCCTGAGGCAGAGTCGGGGACCCCTGGAGCTGGCCCCACTTGGGGCCGCTCTGATCCGGGGCCAGCCTCCGAGTTTGGATCAACGGGCCCCCGGCCGCCTCGGCCGCATGCATTTGGCGAGTCCATTTGGGTCGTCTGTGCGCTGCCCCTTTAAATCTCTTAAAGAGACAGGCCGCCCGGGTGCGTGCGGTTCAGCGCCGCCGCTTTCGGAAGAGACGCGCAGACGGACGGACGGACGCAGTCTGGGCTCTCCCGCCAGGAGCGTTTCCTTGTGGCCTTTGCCCCACCTGAGACGGAGGTGCTTCCGAGCAGCCGCCCAGGTGCCTGGCTGAAGGGAACAGGCTGCAAAGCGAAAATCCTGACGGTCAATGTGCATGTTCTGTTACCCAGCATGCTTTGCGCGGGGGCAGCCCGCGGATCCTTGCTGAGCCGCGGGGAAGGTGGACGTCCCCCACAATGCTTTGCTGCAAAGCTAAGCCCAGAAGACTGTAAATCCACCGTGTCCGCCACCCTGGCACCGGGATCACGGACGGCTGAGCGCCAGTCCCAGTCCCCATAACCCAGGGTAGGCCTGAGACCAGCCACTAGACCAAGCCGGGGCAGGGGGTTGCCTATAGGTTGTGGGCAGGGGCTTGTTTGTTATTGTAGGGCTCGGGGGGAGAGTGCAGGCTGTGTATAGGGGTTTGTTTATGGAGGGTCACCTGGCAGGGCTGGGTATGTGGGCTTGTTTTCGTAGGGTTGCCTATGAGCGCTCTTGTTTTTGTGCTGTGTTTATTATGGAAGGGCTGCCAGTGAGCCCTGGGGCGGAGCATGCCTGTTATTGTAGGGTCTCCTGGGAGCACCGGGGCGGCAGGGGGGTATTTGGAGACAAGGCCGACACTTAAAAATTGGATCCACCTAATTCCTGGTGTGGACACGGCCAGGGCAACAGAAAAATTCTTCCGTCCTGCCCGCTCCTGCCTCTCAGAGCGGCGTCTTAACTGCATGGACGGGGAAGCGCCGCTGTGCCTGGCCGTGGGCCGAGGCCAAGCAAACTCGTTTCACGAGAGGCCGTCGGCTCGGAACTGGGTTTGTTTTTTGCCGATCTGGGCGGGATCAGCCCTTTGACCCAGCGATGAAAAGCACCAGGGCCCGTTCCGGACACACATAGGCAGGTTGCGATCTGGCCCCATAGTTCTGTGGCTGTCCCGAAGAGATCTGGTGACATCTACTGGCCGGCGCTCCCCGCTCCCATTCCCCCTGGAGCGACTTTAAAATCAAACCCAACTCATGTTTCAAACCGACCCTTCCCTTCCTCGCAAAGGCGGCCAGAACGGTTCTCAGCCTCGTCTCCCACCAACAAAATGCAGCCCCCTCTGGGCTGGAAAACAGCCGCTGTTTCAAAGGGAAACCGTCAAGGTGAAATTTGGCCCCAAAATGTCGGGGGAGGGGGAATTCCTAAAAAGCAACTTTTATAAACGATTCCAAAGGAGGCAATTTTAAACAAAGGTCGTGTTTGCAGGGGCCCTCCCGGGCCAGTCCACACAACACTGCAACACCACCAGCCAATAACAATGGCTCTTGCAGTGACACTGACTAGAAACCGACGTGAAATTGACGCAATCCAGCAAACAGCTGGATAAACCGGGCACCTGGGTCACCCCGGGCGGGCGTGGAGACGGTCTCCCAGGCGGGCTGCCAGCGCTGGGATCTGCTTCCCAAGGCCTGGCTCTGGCAACAAGGCCTGTGGGCCTGAAAGCTGCCGAACCGCACCGAGGAAATCTGGACATTCGGGCTGGTATTTGAGGTGACGGAGACCCCCCGCCCGTCCCAGCGGCTCCGGGTCTCTGGGTTTGTATAAAACCTGGCGCTAGGGTTGACCGACCAGGGAAAATATTAAAGAAGCGCCAACCTCCAGTTCGGTTTTTGCATTTTAATATATTTACGGGCAGAAGGGTCCATGAGATCGTCCCGTCCAGGCCAGAGAATGTCACTGTCACCCCGGAGCCGAGTCCCAGACCTTGTGTCACTCGGACTAAAGTGTCTGAAGAAATCACCGGGTGGAGAATGCCGGGGTAAGTTCTTCTGATGGTAACCACCCCCCGCCCCCGGGTAAAAACATGGGCCTTCTTTGTAAGCGGAATTTTGTCCGGCTTTAATTTCCAGCCGTTGGCACTTGCAGGAGGGAAAGCTCCGTGTATCTCCCCTCCGCCCGCGGCGCCCAGCAGTTCCTCTTTGGTTGCCGGCTGGATTATTTGGAGAAGTCACAGAGAAATCGGGTCAGCCGTTTGCAGGTTATGACTGAGTCACTTGAAATGGGGCCCCTTGCGAAATGTAGCCTCCGTGTCCGTCTTGTCTTGGTCTGAGGGATCTAAGCGGCGGAACAACACGCGTTGCTCAAACTTCCTGTGTGGGTCAAACTCGGTAAAATCTCAGGCACCGGCTGTGTTTGCTGGTAACGAAGCGGAGCGATGAATGACTCAGACCGAACGACTGAATATTTAAAGACAATTAATGATGTATCTAATGGCGTGGCTTACTCTGAAAGCCCCAGCCCCTGCTCCGTGGGCTAAGGGTTGATTTCTGCCTAGACGTTACAACTTCCACGCAGCCTCTGCGGGTGAGAAACGCAGCCCGTCGGCCCCAGGCGGACGGCACTTGCTGTCCGGCCCCCGCGTGCGGCTTTCTGGGAATTCACACCAAAGCCACCACTAAGTGTATGAGCCAAAACCCCGTTAGAAAGCGGGTCCGGGAAGCAATTTAGCCTCTGGGTGCTTTGTCCTGAATGACCTTTACGACGGGGAAAAAAGCAGATTCCACAAACTTCCCACGTCAGTAAAATCCACTGAAATCCTGGGCCTAGGCCAGATTTGAAGAAACTCCCGGCTTCATGCCCAGCGCCGGGCAGAGTCTGGTGGTTACATCGGGGGCCAGGACTCCTGGGTTCTGTGCCCTGTTTTGTGAAGGGGGGGTCTTGTGCCTACAGCAGGGGGGTGGATTGGGGTTCAGTCCCCCCAAACACCTCCAGCAGCCCTTGCACAGAGGTTGGAGGGGTATCCTGGGGCTCTCAGATACTGAAGGGCCGGCCCTTGCACCAGAGGGGGCGGGTGCTGCCTGCAAAGTGAAAGTTCACACCCTCTTCCCCGGCCCCACCCCTTGACTCGCTGTGGGGCCAGGCCAGGGGCAAGGGCAGTAGATCATGTGAGGGGCCAGGGGAAGAAGTGGGTTTAGTGACTGGGGCTAGCTGGGGAACGGATTAGGAAGCCGGTCTCTCTGCCAGCTCTGTGTGTGGCCCCCCGGCCTCCGGCAGGAAGTTTTCCGGCTAGGCGACCAGGAAGCTGTCTGAGAGCTGGTCTGAAGATGGGGCGGCCGGTTCCCTGGGCCCTGGGTTTGCTCCTGTCGCTGTTGATCCTAGCGGAGGCAGGTGAGTCGGTTAATGATCTGGATGGACGTAGCCCCCTGTGAGCCGCCGGGCACCACGGTGCTAGGCGCTGTACAGACGCCGCAGGGAGAGCCGTGTTTACGGTCTGCCTGGCGGGATGGGAAAGCCGGGTCAGGGCTGCTCCGGCATGGGGGGATGTCACCTCAGTGGCCTGTTTAGGATAATTTTCTGCCTCCCTAAATTCATCCTGGGGGGTTCCTGTTTAACAGCTCCCCTGTGCCCCACCCCAGAGGTGGCTGCATCTCGGCACCGGGCGAGCGGTCCCTGTATAAACAGCCCCTGCACTTCACCGCAGGGGTGGCTGCATCTCGGCACCGGGCGAGGGGTCCCTGTTTAAACAACCCCGCGCTCCACCCCAGAGGTGACTGCATCTTGGCGCTGGGGGATCCCTGTATAAACAGCTGCTGCGTCCCAGCCCCCAGAGGTGGCTGCATGTCTGTGCCGAGTGAGGGATCCCTGTTTAAACGGGGGCCACGTTCCGTCTCAGAGGGGGCTGCATCTCCCTGCTGAGCGAACATGTTAACAGCCGCTGGGCCTCACCCCAGAGGTGGCTGTGTTTTGGCGCCGAGCTAAGCGAATTGAGTGCATGCACGGTCTGCGTTGGGGTCCTTCGGGAGAAATGGGTCGCTGCAAAGGGGGACGGGAGAGCAGTATGGGGGGCTTGCAGGGCGGACTCACAATGCGGCCAAGCAAATCCTGATGAGATCAGGGTTTAATGGTCCCATTGTTAGGCTCTGGCGTTCACACCCAGTTGAGGTGAAGTGGTGCGGGGAGGGGCAGGTCGGATCTCCATTGTTTAGCAGCCTGGAGGCAAGATTTTGGAAAGCCTGGATTCCTGTTTGGGCCTGTCCCTCCCTGCTGGGATCACAACCTGTACACATGTTCCTGCTAGAGAGCGGGCCTAGTGCTTAGAGCAGGGGGGCTGGGAGCCAGGACTCCTGGGTTCTCTCCCCAGCTCTGGGAGGGGAGTGGGGTCTAGTGCTTAGAGCAGGAGGGACTGGGAGCCAGGACGCCTGGGTTTCATCCCCAGCTCTGGGAGGGGAGTGGGGTCTAGTGCTTAGAGCAGGGGGGACTGGGAGCCAGGACGCCTGGGTTCTATCCCCGGCTCTGGGAAGGGAGTGGCGTCTAGTGGTTAGAGCAGGGGGTGCTGGGAGCCAGGACTCCTGGGTTCTATCCCTGGGTCTGGGAAGGGAGTGGCGTCTAGTGGTTAGAGCAGGGGGGTGCTGGGAGCCAGGACTCCTGGGTTCTATCCCTGGGTCTGGGGAGGGAGTGGCGTCTAGTGGTTAGAGCAGGGGGGTGCTGGGAGCTAGGACTCCTGGGTCCCGTTTCCAGCTCCAAAGGAGAGTGGGTTCTGTAGCCAGCGCGTTGTGGGAAGTTTTTGCCTATCACATTCTGCTGAGCCTGGCTTCTTGGGAGCAGCGGTGGGGGCATTTCTCGGTGGGGTTGCATGTAACCCCCCAGGAAGCAGCTCGGGGCGTGACCTATCCGCCCCCCCCTTCTGCTGAGCTAAATGGTTTCACTTCTTCAAATGCAATTTTAGCCCGACTGACGGATGGACAGAGACCCCTGGAGACTAGATCCCTTCGCCTGTGCCCAAGGAAAGGGAACTGGGCAAAGATCCCCCCCAACACGCACACGGACCCCCGTCCCCGTGCGCCTCCCCCCTGCCCTGCATAGACTCCGTTCTAGGGGGCGGCTCAGTGCCCCGGACCCATTCAGGGCCGGTCGAGGCCAGCTTGGCCGATGGGTTTGGCTCCTTTGACCCACGGGGGCTGAGGCCCAGTGACTCCCTGCCAGCCGGGGAGCGGTGCTGGGTCCGCCCTGCCCAGGGTGCGGGGGGCTGGATCAGAACCGGCCCCCCCACCCCCTCCTCCCTTTGCCCCCCAGGGCGCAACTTCCGGCTGCTGAAGCAGCAGGTGCTGCGGGCGCGCGAGGTGCAGGCCATGAAGGAGACGGTCTCCCGGAGGCGGCTGCTGCGCCCGGCGCCCTGGCGCTCCCCCAGCGAGGGCTCCCTGCGCCAGCCCCTCGACCACTTCAATCGGCAGCAGGGGCAGATCTTCAACCAGGTGAGACGGGCCGAGGGGATCCCCCCGGCCTTGCCAGGGCGGTGCCAGCGGCCAGAGGTGCACAGGTGTGCACACCCCCCTGTGAAACACATGCACCTGCCCTGTGCGCTGACCCCCGCCCCCGCCCGCTGGGGCTCCCCGAGCTGCCCCGGGCAGGGTCCCGCCGCCTCGCACCCACCGGCCCCTGTTCTCCCCCGGCAGAGGTTCTGGATCAATGAGGAGTTCTGGCACCGCCCGGCCGGGCCCGTCTTCCTGTACATCGGGGGCGAGAGCTCCCTGTCGCAGTTCTCTGTGCTGGCGGGTAAGTGGGGCCAGGGCAGGGGCTGGCTGGCTCAGAGGGGTGGGGAATGGGGCAGGGGCCTGTCCTCTCTGGGGGGCGCTGGCCCCAATCTGGCCCTGGCCCCAATCTGGCCCCAGGGCGGGGACTGGCTGGCTCAGAAGGGTGGGGAATGGGGCCCAGGACCTGTCCCCTCTACGGGGTGCTGGCTCCCATCCGGCCCCAGGGCAGGGACTGGCTGCCCCAGGGGGCGGGGAATGGGGCCCAGGGCCTGTCCCCTCTGGGGGGCGCTGGCCCCAATCTGGCCCCAGGGCAGGGACTGGCTGGCTCAGGGGGGCAGGGAATGGGGCAGGGGCCTGTCCCCTCTACGGGGTGCTGGCTCCCATCCGGCCCCAGGGCAGGGACTGGCTGGCTCAGGGGGGTGGGGAAGGACCTGGGAGAGGTGCCCACAATGGGGTGACCAGGCAGGGGGGGCTCAGCACCTGCCAGGCTCCCCTGTCCCTAACGCCAGCGTTGGTGCCAGGGCACCACATGGAGATGGCTCAGAAATACGGCGCGCTGGCCGTGGCCCTGGAGCATCGCTTCTACGGCGCCAGCATCAACCCAGACGGCCTGCAGGACGCCAGCCTCCGGTTCCTGTCCAGCCAGCAGGCGTGAGTCCCTGGGCAGGGCTGTGGGGCGGGGCTGGACACGCTGCGCTCAGTATCGGGGGGTGCCCAAGCGGTTAGAGCAGGGGGGCTGGGAGCCAGGACGCCTGGGTTCTATCCCCGGCTCTGGGAGGAGAGTGGGGTCTAGTGGTTAGAGCAGGGGGCTGGGAGCCAGGACACCTGGGTTCTATCCCCGGCTCTGGGAGGGGAGTGGGGTCTAGTGGTTAGAGCAGGGGAGGGCTGGGAGCCAGGACTCCTGGGTTCTCTCCCCAGCTCTGGGAGGGGAGTGGGGTCTAGTGGTTAGGGCAGGGGGGCTGGGAGCCAGGACTCCTGGGTTCTATCCCCGGCTCTGGGAGGGGAGTGGGGTCTAGTGGTTAGGGCAGGGGGGCTGGGAGCCAGGACTTCTGGGTTCTATCCCGGCTATGCCAAAGGCTTGCTCTCTGACCTCAGGCAAGTCACGGCCCCACTCTGTGCCTCAGTTTCTCCTCTGTGAAATGGGGATGATTACACTGACTCCCTCCCAGGGGTCTGACAGCGAGTCACACGGGTTGGGGGAACCCCGGGGTCCCAGCTCTGTGCTCAGCTCACCAGTGTGGGGTTTTCTCTCGGTCCCTCCCCCTCGGTCCCGTCGCAGCCTGGCTGACCTGGCCTCCTTCCACCTCTTCGTCACTCAGAAGTATAACCTGACACGGAACAACACCTGGATCTGCTTCGGGGGCTCCTACCCCGGCTCCCTCGCCGCCTGGTTCAGGCTCAAGGTACCGGCCTGGGAGGCACCGGGGGGGTTGTCAGTGCGTGGGTCTCTGCTGGAACCCCGCCAGAATCGAACCCACGTCCTCGGGGTCTGAAAGCACAGACCGGTGCCACGTCGCTGGCGTAGAGCCGGGAATGGCCCATGAGAGTGGATACACGATCCAGCCACTAGAGGGGGACACAGAGCCAGACGGCGCTAGCCTGGGGTCCAGCGGTCAGAGCAGGGGGCCGGGAGCCAGGACTCCTGGGTTCTATCCTCAGCTCGCGGAGGGGACAGAGGGGTAGAGCTAGGGGGCATGATAAAGGGGGGGGCTGGGAGACCCAACTCCTGGTTCTATTCCCAGCTGTGGCAGGGATGTGGGGTCTAGTGGGTTTGAGGAGGGAGGACTCAGCAGGGGGGACTGAGCCAGTCCTGGGGTCCACCCCAGAACCCCCTCACCCCAGGGGATCCCAGCCCCCACCCATCCCCCTGCTCCTGTGGGGTCGTGGGAAGGGGGGATGGATTTTTCCCACCAGACAGAGAGAGCGATGGCGGAGCCGGTTTCTCTCCATCTCCCCCTCCTCTCTCTCCTCTCCTAGTTCCCCCACCTGGTCTTCGCCGCTGTCGCGTCCTCCGCCCCGGTGCGGGCCCAGCTGGACTTCACCGGCTACAACCAGGTGAGCGGGCGGCGCCCGCGGGGGCGGGGGCAGCTTCCATACCCCCCCTTTCACCTGGGGCAGAGGGGTGTCCTCAGAGCAGCTCTCTCTTCGTCACCCCCCCCCCCCGACAGCTGTACCCTGGCTGTCGGTCCTGCCCTGAGCTCCGTCGTCATGGACGGGACTGGGGGCTGCAGGACTAGCCCCCCAGCTCCCGTCGCTCTAGGCAGCTTCTTGCAGAGGGAGCTGGGGGCTGCAGAAGGGCCCTGACACGAAGTGAGGGGAGGGACCCGGTGACTCCTAGTTAACCCTTTCGATGCCTTCCCGGCAGGCGCTGCGTTAACCCCTCGTGTCGTGTCTGTCTTTCCTCCAGGTGGTGGCGGCGAGTCTGTCGGACCCAGTGGTGGGGGGCTCTGCCCAGGTGGGTGAATGGCTCGGGGCGGGTTCTGGGGTCCCGCGGGGGGAAATCCCAGAGATTCGTGTGTCCCGTCCCCTCCCCGCCCCCCTAATTGCATCGGACGCTCCGAGAGAGCTGGTGTGCGGGGCCCATCTCTCACGTCTAGGGCTCTCCGCCCCCCAGCGCCGACACCCGGACCCACTGGGCCCATTCTGGGCCCGCTCACACCAGTGTCCTTCCGTTGGCATGTGAGGAGCTGCTCCTGGCTGGCACCAGTGTCCATGAGAGGAGAATTAGGCCCTGTACCCTCCCACAGCCAGGGAGAGAACCCAGGAGTCCAGGCTTCCAGCCCACCCCCACTCCCAACCCCTAGACCCCACATCTAACCCACCAGACAAAATCCCCTGCAGCTGCGAACGCCGTGGCAAGCGAGTGCCTCTCCTTTCCTTCCCCCCGCAGTGTCGCGAGGCCGTGGCCCAGGCCTTCTCCACCCTGGACCAGAGGCTGCACGCCGGGCGGCTGTCCGAGCTGGAGAAGGACTTCCGCTCCTGCGGGCCCCTGACGGAGCCCGACGACCGCGGGGAGCTCGCCAGCAACCTGGCCGACATCTTCATGGGCGCCGTGCAGTACAACAACGAGGGATTCCAGGGCGGCACCGTAGCCAAACTCTGCGGCATCATGACCGACACGGGCCTGGGGTCCCCCTACCAGAAACTCATCGCCATCAATAATGTAAGGCTGGGGGGGGGGAGGGGGGTCTGGATCCAGCCTGGCTGAGACCCAGCGCGCTCGCTGCACACAGGGGCCAGGGACTGTCACTGCTGAGCCGGGTCGTAGCTCAGGTGGCCTCCAGCTCCTGTTCTCCTCTGTGGGCCGGGCTTCCTGCTTGGACTACATCTCCCATGGTGCACCACAGTCTTGTGGCGGAGAGGTGGTGGCTGCAGTGCATCATGGGAGATGAGGTCTGGCTGGGAAGGCTGGCCCATAGAGGAGAGTGGGGGCATGAGACACTGGAACTACATTTCCCATGATGCACCACAATCTGGGGGAGGAGGAAGGTGGTGCCTCATGGCAGTGGCCTCTGTGCATCATGGGAAATGAAGTTCAGCTGGAAAGTCCAGCCAATAAAGAACAAGGCACCAGAACTACATCTCTCATGATGCACTGTGGCCTGGGGGGGGGGAGGGGAGGAGGTGGTGGCTGCAGTGCATCATGGGAGATGAAGTCCAGCTGGGAAGCCTAGCCCATAGAGAATGAAGCATTGAAACTACATCTCCCATGATGCACCGTGGTGGGGGGCACAGCCCTCCCGAGGGGCTAAAGGAAGGGGGGAGCCAAGTTTCTCCCTGGTCAGCTACAAGCAGAGGGCTCCTGCCCCCTCGCCAGTTTGCTGCGGGCGTCCCCTCCTGTCGATCTGTTATAACAACAAAGGGGGGGCCCTGTCCCATGTGCCAGAGCCGCTGGAGACGGAGCCAGACGGGTCCCTCCCGGGGCCGAGGGGCGGGGGTGGCCCTGGCTGACCCTCCCGTGCGTCTCCTCCCATGGCAGGGGTTCCTGGAGAGCATGGCGCTGCCCTGCATGGAGAACTCGCACCAACGCGCCCTGGCCGAGCTGCGCAGCGCCAACCTGACGCTCAGTGGCGTGGGCGAGCGGCAGTGGTACTTTCAGACCTGCACCGAGTTTGGATACTGTAAGCTGGCTATGTGTGTGTGTGTGTGGGGTGTCGGTCCCTCCTGCTGCCCCCCATGCGATCCCCCACCCCAAGGGGCCGGGGCAGAATATGGGGAGAACAAATGGGGCTTAAAGTCCCCCCTCAGTCCCTGCCCCAAGACGGGGCGACTGGAAATGAGGGCGTCAGGCTGGGGAGGTCGAGACGCAGAGCGACCGCGGGGTCCGGCTGTGTCTCACAGCCTTGAGAGAGAATCCCCTTCCCCTTCGTCCCGGCTCCCCTCTCCCCCCGATCGCCCCATTTCTTTGTCCGTCTCGGTGGGGGGCGCACCCCAAAGAGCCACGGTGCTGACGTCTCCCCCCGTCCCCCCTGCTCCAGACCAGACCTGCGAAGACGCCACCTGCCCCTTCTCCCGTCTCCTGACGCTGTCGGCCCAGCTCGACCTCTGCTCCCAGGTGTTTGGCATCGGCCCTGAGCGCGTCGGGGAGGCGGTGACCTTCACCAACGAGTACTACGGGGCCGACCACCCCAAGGCCAGCAGGATCCTCTTTGTGAATGGTATGGATGTGGGGGGCAGCTGGGGAGGGGGCGGTCGGCAAGATCGGGCTCGCGGGCCAGGCCTGGCATCGCCTCCCCGTGCCCTGCCAGAGCTAAGCGCCCTTTCCTCTCGCCCCCGCCCAGGCGACATCGACCCCTGGCATGCCCTGAGCGTCCTGAAGAACCAGTCGCGCTCGGAGCTGGCCATCCTCATCAACGGGACCTCCCACTGCGCCAACATGAACCCCTCCAGGCCCACCGACCCCCTGCCCCTCGTCTTGGCCCGGGAGGTAAGAGCCCAACAGGGACGGAATCGGAACCGACCCAGACTCAAACCCCACAACCTCTTGTTAAGTTCCAGTGACTCCCCCCGGCCCCAGGGCTGCTCTAATGCACGCTCCACCTCATGAAGGCCCCGGGGGGCAGGGAATAGCCAGAGCCAGTGGGCTCCAGCCATGCCCCCGATCTGCCCCCTATGCCAGTGGGTGCAGAGCCGTTATGCCAGGTGGGGGGTGGGGCGGTCCCTGCGTTGGGGGTGGGGGAGTTCTCAGGGGGCTGGTCCCACACCTGAGCGTGAAATGCCCCCCGATGTGCAGGACCTGGGCTTTGAGCTGAGTGTCACCCAAAGCCCCTTGGCAGCATGAGTGGGGTGGGATCTCCGTATCCTGGCGGGGTCCCTCCAGCTCTCTCCCTGTGTCCCCCTCCTCACTTCCACAGCGGATCGACTACCACGTTGGCGACTGGTTGAGCTTGGCAAGGAAGGCGCCTTCGGCCCCCTGAGTCTCCGGGCGTGAAGCCATTCACCCGCCGACGCTGCGCGGACTTCGCCCGCGGAGGGACGCGGCGAGATCTTCCTTCCAGCAGAGATTTACGTTGATTGCCAGCTGGTTGGAGCAGGGGCTAGCTTTCTGCTCGGCATTCGTCCAGCAACCAGCGCAACGGCGCCGCGATGGGGGCTCCCCGCTGCTTCCGCCACACACAACAACTCATGATCCGGGGACAAAGGGGGGGGGGCTGAGAAATCTGCTGCGCTGGGGCCAGCCAAACCCCTGGGAATTTTCTGGGGCCAGTTTCCTCCCCCTGCTGCGTTGGGTTGGATCCTTTAATTCTTTTATCCAATGAAAGATGTTTTTTTTAGACGTTTCTGCGAAGCCGTCAGCTCCTTTGCGGCGAACGAAGCAGGATCAGTCCATTGCTGGGTCTGACTATGTAAATCGTATTGTCTGACAAGGCTCCAACTGCCAGGATCAGGACCAGGGTGTGCAGAGCCCCTAGGGATACCCCGCAGGGCAGGTTCTCGCTGCTTCAGTATGGACCAGGGGACCAGTGTGGGGCCTGCTCCTAAACCTCCTTTGCGCTCCCCATATTCTGGACCCCGTGTCAGTTACAGCAGCCTTGGGGTTGCTCTAGCTTGAACTCCGCCCCCTGGGGGGCAGAGAATAGCCACAGCGCAGTGCGCTCCGGCCACCCTCTCTGCCGGGTCTGGGAGCAGGGTGTGTTCAGGACCGTCACCCCAACTCTACCCCAGCTGGGGGAGCCCCATGTGTCCCTTCCCATAATTCTCGGGCTGTTTCTGCCCCGCTGCAAGAGGAGTGCAGAGGGGCCCAGGCGTGACTGAGAATCACACCCAGTTTCTCATGGAGACATCCTCTCCCATTGCCACCCCCCCAATGTCCCTCTCTGCACCTACCTCTCTGGGCGCAACGGCAGAGCTGGGGACCGGGGGCTCTCCCCTGTAACAGGATGGCAGAACCCAGTCCAGAATCAGGTCTCCCCCGCAGGAGGAAGGGGCTGTGCCCTCCCCCATAGGGAGAGACAGCATGCGCCCCCCCACCAGAAAAAAAATCTCTCTCCTCTGCCCCTTTACATGGGAGGACAATGCTCTGTGCCCCCCGTTGATTTTTCTTCGCTGCACGTGACTCGTGAGAAAGGCGACGGCAGAAATGCCACGCAAGAAATATCACGTTCGATTCTCTCTCATCCACTCAGTTCCCGGGGCGGGACCAGGTGGGGCAGAACGCGGGCACCACACTCTCCAAACAAATCGGCAAGGCCCAGTTCAGAGAAGTGGCAAGAAGAAAAGAAAAGGACCAACACATTTTATTTGAAAGTGGCGGGGGGTGGGAGGGAACAAAACCCCAAACCAAAGAACACGGTGGGCTCCTTCTCCCTCTCATCCCATCCGTCCATTTCCCCGTCCAAAGTGCCCCGGATAGCTCATAACAGGCCCAGGATCTTTCATCCTACAGGTCCTGTCCATCCCAGTAATGCCCACTCCCTAGGTGGGCCCAGCATGGGTTATATAAAGGGCTTCCCTACCCAGAACCCTTCGTGGAGAAGGGAAGTCCCTCCCCTGCATCTAGGCTATTGACGGTTCATCTAGCCAATCAGCTCTTTCACCCGCTTGGTTTATAAGGCCTTCCCCTCCATCCCACCGCTCAGTTTCAAGGGGCAGAGATGCCAGTGGGAGGAGGCGGCTGGTCCCAGCGGCTCCCCTTCACCAAAGAACTCTTCCATCTCCAGCTGCAGGTCCCGCAGGTCTTGGATCTCCTGGGCGCTGGAGTCCAGTTGCCGGAGAAGCGCCAGGTCGGTCTCCTGCAGGCTGAGCTGGGACGGGGATGGGAGGAGAGGGAGGGAGTTATGGCTGGTGGCTTTCATGGGGCGGGGAGAGTTACCTATGAACCCTGGCCCAGGCCTGTCCTAACCGGGCTGCTGGCGTTGAAGGGAAAGGAAGGGGCTGTAATCACGAGGGGTTACTCCCCTCCGCGACCGGGAATTGGGCCGCTCCTGTCGAGCCAATCGCTAGCGGTGAAACCCGCCGGCAAAGCGGGCGCCTCCATCCCCCTCTAGTGGCAGGTCCGCAGAGAAGATAACGGCCTTCTACTGCCGCCAGTTACCCCCTTAGGAATCCGCCGCCGGGGCCCGCCCGCCAGCACCGAACCCCTCCTGAAAAACCAGTCTGAACTCACCAGCTCCTTCCGCACCCACGAGAGCCTGGCCTGGAGGCTGGAGCCCAGAGCGCTGTCCCTTTGGCTGCTTGTCCCACGCGTGTCTAGCGCCTGCTGGTGCTCCCCTGCCGCCGGAGGGCCGTGTGTGTGGGGGGTGCGGAGCGCTTTAGGCAGCGGGGGCAGTCCCTTGAAGAGAGACCCCTCTTCTTCCATCCAGCGGCTTTCGGCCATCGGGGTGCCAGAGGCTGGCCTGGGGTGTCTGGGAAATGGGGAAACCTCTGTTAGAGTCTCCCTGAAACAGGGTCATGCTCCAAAGGGCCCTATCGCAGATGTGGACTATGGCTGCCACCCCTGGCTTTTTGCACAGGGGGTTGCTCTCCCCTCCCAAGTTTTTCTCCTTTAATCCCTCCTGACCACCTCTTCCTTCCGGCCAAGGAGAATGGAGGTGGGTGGCACGCGTCTCTAGCACGTCTCACCCGAGCAGAGCCCTTGGGATGCTGCAGGGAGGGGGAAGAGACAGCGAAGGGCCCGAGTGGGGGGAGCGTGGCCGGGGCTAGAGGGGGAAGCCAGGAGTCGGTTGCGTTTGGTGGGGGATTGCAAAGGAGAAGGCTCTTGCGCCACTGATTGTGGGAAGGGAGGGAGGCGTCCTGCCGGGAGAGGGAGGAGGGGACGGAAGAACAAACCAGCGATTGAACACCGTTCTCCAGCACCGCCGGGGCAGTTGAAGGGACCCTCCTTACCGAGCGAGCGGGAGCGCTACCGAGCGGTTCTCGGGCTCCCCCGAGCCATCGGGAAAGCTGCAGCACCGATTCCCTTCCCCTCTGTCCCACGGAGCTGGGCCTCCGGCGCGGGGAGCGGCTCTAGGCACTGCCTGGCAAAGGGTAATAAACGCGCCAGGCTCCCAGGCATGCAGCGGAACGCGGGCTCAAAGTTCGCAGGTGAAGCAGCCCGTCCCCACGCCCTTTGGCACGCGGCCACCTGGCTTGCCCCTTCCAGCGACTCCCTCGATCACCCGGGCGGAAATTCCCAGGGGAAAGACCACACACCCTGGGCAGGAAACCCCATTGCCTGCTCCTGGGCCCCCCAACCTGTCTGAAGGGGGCACTGAGTCTGCGCACGTGCTTATAAGAGAGCGCAGGTGGGGCTGCTTCGACCGGCTTTGCTGGGGTTCGTGCAGGGGGTGGCTTGGATGCCCCCCGGCTCAGAGGAGCGAGACGCAGGCCCCTGCCCGCACATGGCACCGGCTGGGGAGCTGGACTCCAGGGGAAACAGAGGCGCGGTGGCCCCACGCTGTGCTGCGTGTCACCCACTGCACCCCACACGCCCTCCCCCCCGCGAGGCGGAGGGCCCAGCTGCGGGTTGGTGCCGGGGGGCTCCCCCCGTTTGAGAGCCGGGCAGCGGGGCCGTTACCCACCGGCCGGGTGCAGTTGGGCTGCGTGACAGTGGCACAGAGAGCGTCCCACAGGCAGGTGTGTGTGGGGGAAACTGAGGCACGGAGCGGGGAAGCGAGTGGCTCAGAGGCGCACAAGGAGTAAGAGCTGCAAATAGCGCCCAGGATCCCCCCCCCCCCCAGCCAGTGCAGGAACCCAGGAGTCCTGGCTCCCAGCCCCGCCCCCCCTGCAGCCACCGGACCCCCCGATCACTAAGGGGGCGGGGACAGGAGGGGCGAGGGGGCGGAGCTAAAGGAAGGGGCGGGGCTAAGCAGAGGGGGAAGGGTCACGTGGTCGATCCAAGATGGCGGCGCCCAGGGCGGTAGGTTGCTGGGGGGGGACGTCCGCTCGCCCCCCCCCCCCCCCCGCAGAGCGTCCGGGGGGGGGGGGGGCAGGTTCCCGCCCGCTGGTGACCCAGGGCCCCCCCCGTCCCCCTTGGGCCCCCCCGGGTCCTCTGCCCCCCTGGGGCCCCTGTAACGCCCCCCCACTGCCAGTGTCCTGCCCCCCCTGCCCCATAACCCCCCCCGGGTCCTCTGCCTCGTGGGGCCCCTGTAACGCCCCCCCACTGCCTGTGTCCCGGCCCCCCCCGCCCCATAACACCCCCCCGGGTCCTCTGCCCCCTGGGGCCCCTGTAATGCCCCCCCCACTGCCTGGATCCTGGGCCCCCTGCCCCATAACCCCCCCCTTCCCCCTGCTCCCTCCACCCCCATAACACCTCCCCTGCTCCCCCGCCTCATAACCCCCCCCAGGGTCCCCAGTGCCTGGGTCCCTGCTCTCCGGTGTCCCCACTGCTGCTCCCTGGGGCCCCCGTAATCTCTCTGATCCACAGTGCCCCCCCACGGCATGGGCCACCTGCCCTATAATGCCCCTGATTCACAGTGTGTTCCCCCCCCCCCCCATGACGCCCCACTGCTGCAGGTGGCACCTGGTCCCATAGCGCCCCCTGCTCACGTATCACCTGGGCGGGCTCCTCGGCGCGAACTGCCCCGGTCAGAGCGCGCCGCAAACCCTGTGCCAGCCGTGGCCGGCTCGGCGTCCGGGACCCTCCCGCTCTCACTGCCTCTGGCTCCACCGGGGGCTGGCACATCGGGGGGCTGGTTCCGCATTGCCTGGGGGGTGCATGCTGCGGGGGGCCCGAGCCTGCCTGGCTAAACGGAGCCGCCCGGTGGGATGCTGCCTCGCGCGTGTGACTGTGGGGTGCCGCGCGTGTGCGAGGCTGCTCAAAACCATCCGCAGAGATAGTGCCCCCTGCCTTGGGGTCAGGTGAGCAGCGAGAGGTCGTGGAGAAGGCCCCAGACGCTGGATCTGGGAAAGGCTGGTGGTCCCTGCGACCTCCAATACCAGCCCGAATGTCCAGATTTCACCGGTGCGATGCGGCAGTTTTCATTGCCAGAGCCAGGCCTCGGGAAGCAGATCCCAGCGCTGGCAGCCCGCCTGCGAGACCTTCTCCACGCCCGCCTGGGGTGACCCAGGTGCCAGGTTTATCCAACTGTTTGCTGAGTTGCGTCAGTTTCATGTCGGTTTCTAGTCAGTGTCACTGCAGGAGCTGTTGTTGCAGTGTTGTGTGGACTGGCCCGGGAGGGTCTCTGCAAACGCAAAGTTTGTTTAAAATTGCCTCCTTTGGAATTACTTATAAAAGTGGCTTTTTAGGAACCCCCCTCAATATTTTTGGGGCCAAATATCACCTTGACAGTTTCCCTTTGTAAACAGCGGCTGTTTCCAGCCCAGAGGGGGCTGCATTTCACTGGTGGGTGATGTGCGTCCACGGCGGCTGAGAACCGTTCTGGCGGCCTTTGCTAGGAAGGGGAGGCTCAGGGAGGAGGGTTTGAGGAATTGGATTTGAAATTCGAAATCCCTCCGGGGAAGAGGGAGCTGAGAGCGCCGGCCAGCAGATGTCACTAGATCTCTTCGGGACAAGCTTAGGAGCGACCGGAACGGGACCTGGCGCTGTTCATCGCTGGGTCAAAGAGTTGGATTCAGCCCTGGTTGGAAGTGACCTAAAGCTCCGATTTGGTGGTCTCCGGTTAAATTAGTTGTATGTGGAGACTGAACGCCTGGGCGAGCTGTCTCTCCGTGCAGGGATGGTAGCAAACAAACCTTGATGGTGCTGTGAAGGGCGCTTTAGCCTTGAGAGACCTCACCCTGTTCTTGTGACATTAACGTCCTCAGGTGAAGTGGATTCTTGGCTGAAATCTTTGCAGCCTGGTTAATTTTTGCAGTTACCTATAAAACCTTAACCCGGCAGGTGAAAATGGCAAAGAATAAAGGAAAGGCGTTCGGTATTTGAGAGCCACGCGGGAGTCTCAGGAGCGCTAACCTCAAGCGTTTAAAAAATCAGGAGGCGAGCCCCAAAGAGCGGGAGATTGGCTTAAGGATCAGGGCATTTCAAATCATGAGTTTGGAGTTCCTCTGATTAACCTGCTGGGTGGTTTTGAGCCTCTAGTCTAGAGTATGCTGAGGCCAGAGTTTTTCCTCTGCAGCCATGAGGGCTAGAACTGTGAGTGTTGGTGGTGGAGGGGGCTCTGATGGCCGATGGTGGGGGTGCAAGGCTGGTGACGGGGCGAAGATGCAGCGTGTGCGGCCGTCCGCTCCCCCTGCTGGTCTGTCAGCGCAGCCCCCGCTGTGTGCCGGCTCTCGGCTAGCAGGGCCCCCCTGGCTGCGCGCTGCGGTGGCTGGTGAGTGTGGGCAGGCACTAGGCAGTAGCCGGTTACGTGTTCCCTCTGCTGCCCACCCATGGGCCCTTTACGTGCTCCCCCTCTTGCTGTCCTCTCCCGGCTTCGCCCCCCAGCCCTGCTGCTCCTCCGTATCCCCCCCCAGCAGGTGCATCCTGCTACCAGCGCCAGGCGGAGAACCAGCCCCTGGTCGGAGCGCTTAGCTCACCAGCAGCCCGGCCGGCAGGTGCCTTCCTTCCCCCACCTCCTCTGGCTGGGCCGGTGCCCTGGGAAAGCCCAAGACCCTCTGGCCCGGGGCGCTGGCCAGGAAGAGCCAAACCCTGCGTGTGTCAAAGCCCCACACAGCGCTGGCACGGGGCAGCCTCTCCACGGGGCAGCTCAACGTTGGGGGGGGGGGGGAAGCGATTTCCAGCCTGTTCCTATCCCAACCCCACAGGCACACAGCAGCTCCCCCGGGCAGGGGCTTAGTCCCCCTCTCGCCCTGGGTCCTGCCCCTGGGGAGTGTGGGGCTGCTGCTGGCCACACTCTGGTGTGAACCCTGGCAGAAATCTGGGGAGAGGGATGTGAGACCCTAAGTTCCCCCCCACCCCCATGTGTTGCCTCAGGAAGACATGGTGCCAGGTACCAGGAGAGGCAGGTCCGTCCCGGGGGCCCAGCCAGAGGTGGAGGACGGAGAGTGTTGGGCAGGGAGGGTCCAGTCGGTTGGTGAGAGAGATGTACGGGAATGTGTGTGTGCGGCTGCACACGTAACCTCTCCCTGTGTGTGTGTGGGGGGGAAATGTTGTGGGAAAATTGGAAAGAGTCCAGCAGAGGGCAACAAAAATGATGAGGGGGCTGGAGCACATGACTTATGAGGAGAGGCTGAGGGAACTGGGATTGTTTAGTCGCAGAAGAGAAGAGTGAGGGGGGTTTGATAGCTGCTTTCAACTACCTGAAGGGGGGTTCCAAAGAGGATGGAGCTCGGCTGTTCTCAGTGGTGGCAGATGACAAAACAAGGAGCAATGGTCTCAAGTTGCAGTGGGGGAGGTCTCAGTTGGATATTAGGAAACACTATTTCACTAGGAGGGTGGTGAAGCACTGGAATGGGTTCCCGAGGGAGGTGGTGGAATCTCCTTCCTTAGAGGTTTTTAAGGCCCGGCTTGACAAAGCCCTGGCTGGGATGATTTAGTTGGGGTTGGTCCTGCTTTGAGCAGGGGATTGGACTAGATACCTCATGAGGTCCCTTCCGACCCTGATAGTCTATGATTCTCTGATTTTACCAGGTGTCCCGTGTTTAGCACAGGGAAATCTGCCCCCCCTCCCCCCCCCCCCCCGCCTTCAGCCCAATTTCCCAGCTGCCTGGGTTTACTGAAGCTCCCTGCTGGCCTTTTTTCCCCTCCTCCTCTTTTTGCTGATGACATTGCAAAACCAGACCCATTAGACCCTCCATTTGTGGCTCCAGCCCAGGAGATCCACGGTGGGGGCAGAGCCGCTCTGCTGTTGTGTGGTTGGGTGTTTCTCGGCAAGGGCCGGAACAAAGATCTCTTTGCGGTCAGCTCGGGCCAGCTGCTCTGATCCGTGGCTGCAGGAAGCGTCTCCAGCAGGAGAGTTGACGGTGTTTTGCTGTAGCAAGCGCTGCTTTCATTGCGTTCTCCTGTAGACAGATGCTTCCGGCTTTAAAACCCTGTCGACGTCCTTGCTGGTTCTGCAGCTGATGAATGAAGCTGTGAGGTGGATACGACTCCTTGTAGGGAAACTGAGACGCAGCCTGGGGAAGGGATTTGCTCAAGGTTTGGCAGCAGTTGGTGATCCGGCTGGGGATAGGACCCAGGTTTCTTGACCCCCAGACTCATTATTATCCTCATTATACACGGAGGAAACTGAGGCACGGAAAGGGCAAAGTGCGAGAGCTGGGAAAGAAACCCAGGAGTCCTGAATCCTAGTCCCCCCTGCTTTAACCACTAGGCCCCACTCCCCTTCCAGAGCCGGCATAGAACCCAGGAGTCCTGGCTCCCAGCCCCCCTGCTCTAACCACTAGACCCCGCTCCCCACCCAGAGCTGGGGAGAGAACCCAGGAGTCCTGGCTCCCAGCCTCCCTGCTCTAACCACTAGACCCTACTCCCCTCCCAGAGCTGGGGAGAGAACCCAGGAGTCCTGGCTCCCAGTCCCCCTGCTCTAACCACTAGACCCCACTCCCCTCCCAGAGCAGGGGTTAGAACCCAGGAGTCCTGGCTCCCAGCCCCCGCTGCTTTAACCGCTAGGCCCCACTCCCCTTCCAGAGCCGGGATAGAACCCAGGAGTCCTGGCTCCCAGCCCCCCCCGCTCTAACCACTAGACCCCACTCCCCTCCCAGAGCTGGGGAGAGAACCCAGGAGTCCTGGCTCCCAGCCCCCCTGCTATAATCACTAGACCTCACTCCCCCCCCAGAGCTGGGGAGAGAACCCAGGAGTCCTGGCTCCCAGCCCCCCCTGCTCTAACCACTAGACCCCACTCCACTCCCAGAGCCGGGGTTAGAACCCAGGTGTCCTGGCTCCCACTCCCCAGGTAAAGAACCTTGTAAATCAGAAGCAGGTATAAAGCCGTTCCCCCGGGCTGGGAATCCAGCTGTTTCGGCAGTGGCAGAGTTGTCTCCCGGTGTGACACTGTGAGCCGCCGTCCGAGGTGTGAAATCCAGTGCCAGTCAGTGCCGTGCGATCACACAGGACGTAGCCAGCAGACCGTCACTGTCTCCTGTGCGGCCGCCACCGGTCAGCGTGCTTTGCTGCACGCGTGAGGCTCCGACCCCTGGGAGCAGAGAGGCCGCATTTAACCTGGAACCAGCAGAGCCCTCCAGGAGGCGGGATGGGGAGGAATTGGGCTCTTCTGTTAGCAGAGGAGTCTCTTTGTATTCTGGTGTTTGCACTGACAGGCCCCAAGCTCCCGGCCTCAGAAATACGATTGACAACCTGGGAGTTCACATGATTAACCGTGTGTCTTGCAGCTCCAGCAATGCAGGGCCTTGGCCCGCCGTCCGTACGGCAGTGCCGCCTCCCCAGACCCTTCAAAGGGCGGCATCCTTCAGTACCTCTGCAACCGGTTCTATGACGTCGAATACCTCGTCGGCTGGAGCGAGACGCTTCGCTACAGAAACCTGCGAAGGAAGAACGCGTACGTACAGCCCGTGTCTCCGTGTTCCCAACCGAGAATGGGCCGGGGGGGTGGGAGGGGAGAGGCATGGCTAGAACTTGATCCAGCAACTGACTTCTTGGAAAAGAGAAACTTCTGAGCGTCTGATGATTGTAAATGGGACGGTTATGGAAGCCAAGAACTGCCAGGTACCTACGGGGGGACGTGCAGAACCAACCGCTCATGGGAGAGCTAGAGCGGAGCTAGGTGGGGAATTTTTTGGTATTTTTTTTGAGTGAAAAATGCCAATTTTTTTATTTTTTAACCGAAGCTGTTCATGGGAAAGGGTCAGTTTTGATGAATTTCCTAGCAGGACAAAAATGCTGGAAAAACCTTTTGAATTGGCAAGTTTCATTTTTTTCGTTTGGAAGCAACTTTTTGGTCTAGAAACGTAACTTAATTGATACTAAAAGAAAAGTAAAAAGGTCAAAATTGAAGCAAAATGTCTCTGACGTAAGAGAACGTTTCCACCGAGCCAAACCGCATGTTTCTGTTCGGTTTGTCTGCTCGCGAAAGTGTTGGAGATTTTGCCCTTTTGTCTCGATTCTGTATGAGAAACGTTTTCCAGATCTCAAAAATTCTCCCAGGGCCTGAAAACCATCCCTGCCCGGCCCTATTGTAAAGAAGACTACGTAGCCCTTCTGTGGCACTTCTCAGGAGCGCTCCGAACTCAAAGGCGCAGCTGTTATGACTGGGTCGTGGGCAGTCTGACCTAGTAGTCGGCGCCAGCGTCTGAAGTCACAAGTTGGGAAGCAGGGTCAGGAGACCAGAGGGGCAGGGCAGGAGACAAACTGGAGGTCGGGAACTACAAGCCAGGCACCAGGAGCTGAGCTGGGTCGGGATGCCAGGCAAGGGGAGGGTTGGAACGTGGCTGCATCTGTGAACCTTGTGGGCCCAGGTTCGAGACCTGGTGCAGGGGACTTGCATCTGAGCTGCAGAGCCGTTTGCAGCTGGCTTGGCCTGCACCCAAGGTTAGAAGCTGTTACCAGCGGATGGCGCGGTCAGTGGGTTTTCTGGGTCTCTGTCCGGTTCTAGCGGCTCACGAGTCATTAAGTCTCCAGGTTGCTCTGGTCCTGGCAGAGTGTGGGAGAGAAGCTGGCCTGGCTGTTGGGACTTCGTTCTCCAGTGGTTTTTAACTTTGGGATGGTTGTTTGAGTCCAAACCCTATTGTTTGTTGTTACTGTAGCACTGGGAGCCCCCGTCGTGGATCAGGGCCCCGCTGTGCCAGGCGCTGCACGAACGCAGAGCAAAAAAACCTGTTCATGCTCCTCTTATCCATTTACACGTTCTGGACCTGCACGGGTTAAAACCAACGGGCTCCGTGTGCATATTTCTGGGCAAAATTTCTAGTCGAGCGTAACCTCTTTGGAGCAGGGGCTGCATGTGTACAGCTCCAAGCACGCCAGGGGCCTGCTCCGGGTCAGAGGTTAAATAATAATAATAGTCCTTGAAAAGCACCATTTTCGTGTTGAAAAATGTTGTGATCCTTTCTTCCCTCCCCTCCCCCATTTTGCCAGGTACTGCGGTTACATCAAGGGCATCTACGGAGACAACGCTGCCGCCGCCTACTTCGTCCTGTCCCACAGAGGAAGAGTGAGGTATTGACGCTCTCAGCCAAGCCTCGGGGATGTGGGTCTGGCCTGGGAATCTCCTTGGCAAAGTCCCGGTTCTTCAGTTCTCCTACTGCTGGTGTTTCTCCTTCCAGGTTTCAAGGCCAGGAGACCTGGTTGTGTGTGGACCGGCGCGGGAATTTCAGCTACGATTTCGTAGAGCTCCAAGACGTGCCTGTGGTGGCCATCGACCTCGCGGGCTCTGTGTTGAACTACAACGGGCTGGATAACCTAGGTGAGAAATCGATGGACTTCCGCAGAGGGCATTTGTCTGGGGGATCTTTGGCGCAGCTGAGGGCGCTCTGAAGCGCAGAAATGCTAGGGCTCAGAGAGTGGCTTTTCTTGTGGAGGAGGCAGTGCGGGCTAGTGGATAGAGCCCCCGACTGGGACTCAGGAGACCTGGGTTCTGTTCCCAGCTCTGCTGCTGTGTTGGTGCCTCCATTTCCCCATCTGTAAAATGGGAATCGTGATCCCGACCTCCTTTGTAAAGAGCTTTGAGATCAAAGGATGAAGCCGGGGGTGATAAGTTTTGCTGATTTCCCTCATCCCAGAGCTCTTGAATGTCCCCAGGACACCTCCGTGGAGTGAGCGCTTCTCAGGCCACAAACAGTTAACCTGTGGAACTCACTGCTGCAGGATATCCTTGGAAGAACTAGATTAGTACATTTGAGAAAAGATTAGACATTTACTGTAACAGCAGCGGAAATGCTTCTCTCCTCTGAGAATCCCAGGGTGCTATCATTATTCATTTATACGACAGTAGTGCCTAGGCACCTGCGCCAGGGCCCAGGTCCCCATGGTGCTAGACGCTGTACAAACACACAGGCGATCTCTGCCCCATAGAGCATATGGTCTAATTTGTAGACCGTATTGGGAGGAGTGGATTGCTAGTTGGAGGCAGAGACTGTCCGTCCCTTCTTGTCTTTAAGGCTGGTACTGAAAGGTTCAGACAGCGGCCGTGTGTCAGGGAAGTGACAGGCCAGGCCATTTTCATACTAACTAATCCCAGGGTGCCGTACTGATGCTGGATGATTCGGGGACGTACCAATCTATTTATCTGCTGATGTGATTCCCAGCCTGGCGCTGGGGCCACAAGGGCTAATGCTGTCGTGGGCTGCATAAACCGGGGAATCTCCCGTCGGAGCAGAGCGGTTATTTTCCCCGTGTCTGGCCCTGGCGTGACCACTGCTGGGACCCAGCGTCCCCTTCTGGTGCCCACCAGTCAGGAAGGAGGTTGATCAATGGGAGAGGGGTCCCCAAAGAGGCCAAGAGAACGATCGAAGGGTTAGAAAACCTGCCTTGGAGTGACAGACTCTCTGATCTCGGCCTATTGAGCTTAACAAAGAGAAGGTTCAGAGGTGTTGCCGTTAGCCTGTAAGTATCTATACGGGAAGCGGCGATTTCATAACGAGCTCTTCAATCTCGCTGAGGAAGGTGGGACACGGCCCGTGGTTGGACGTTGAAACCAGATGAATTCAGCCTGGAACGGAGGTGTGGATTTGTCACAGGGAGGGTAATTTACTAGAGCAGTTTCCCAAGTGGGGGTGTTGGATTCTCCAGCCCTGCTCATTTTGAAGTCCAGGTGGTGTGTGTGTTTAAAGGCTCTGCCGTTTTCTGGCCCGTGGCACGCGGAAGGTCAGACCAGCTGATCACACGCTCTCTTACAATCTAGTCATCCGTTTCAGCATCACCATTTTTGAGCTGTTGAAATCCACTTTGGCCTTTGCCTTCATGCTTCCTGTGCCTTTTAATATTTTATCCCGTGCCCTGGCTGGGAGCCCGTCCGAGGCAGTAATGTAGCGGGCTCCTCTCTGGGCTCACAATGGAGACATCGCGTTCTTAATGGACAAGGGGAAGCCAAGGAAGGTGGAGGTTGAGGATCTGGGTAAACTCTGGTGCTGAGGGTTTCTTAGGCTGAGAAATCGTCTTCCACGGGAAGTGGCTGTAACCTGCCTGCCGGAGTCGCTGGCCAGAACCCCAGAGAGCAAAGAAGGGTGAGGTGGGGAGAAAAGCCCTTTTCTCTTCTCTGATTTCCGGGAGGTCACTGCTGTGTCTGGCTTAGCATTCTCCTGCTCTTACAACTTGGGTGCTGTCGTTGTAGTAGCTCCGCAAAGACCCATTTCACAGGCCAGCGATCCCTGTCCTGACTCATTTGTCTAAGAACCCGATTCCCCCGGTGTTTGCCTTGTACCCGTCTTTTCCGCGAGTGGCCGGGGCCACGATCCCGCGGCTGGTGCGTGTTGGTCCCGGCGTCTGCCGTGGTGGATCCAAAGGCAGGCCTGGAGCCATGGTGTGCGGCTGGGTGGCCCGTTGCCTGGTGCTTGGACTAGCTTTAGTAAATTGCAGGTGCTTTTGCCTTCCGGGCAGTTCCCGGTGGCTGTGTTGAAGGGGTGTGTACCTCGCTGTGAGAGCCTTCGTAACGCACGGCTGGAGGGAGGGCGTGTCCATTTCCTGGCAATCGGAAGCAGCTGCTATCTCAGGCAATGATTTGATTAACCTAATCCATCCGTCTGCATTAGTCTGAAATAATCAGATGTGTCCAAAGACACAAAGCTGCCATCTGTGGAGACCAGGTCTCAGGTTACACAGAGATCCGGTGTTTAGCGGTCACTTTGGGACTGATCTTGTTGAGGACTCATTATTGCCAGCGAGTCTGGCAAGGTTTGGTGATGTCCTTAAAGCCCCAGCGCCTGGAGTCCTGTGAGTACATGAGCCCCTCAGGGTGTGTCCACACTGCAAAGGAGAACCCGTGGTGCTGAATCTCAGAGCCTGGGTCAACTGACTTGGGCTCATGCTGAGGGGTTAAAAACAGCACAGCAAACCTGGAAAGCGTGCTGCAGATCTGGGCTCCCGGCAGCGTGTCAGGTATTAAGCCAGACTGCCCTCTTCTTTAAGACCGAGAATATCTTATTGCCCTTCTATAAATCCATGGTACGCCCACATCTTGAATACTGCGTACCGATGAGGTCTCCTCATCTCAAAAAAGGTATACTGGCATTAGTTGCCCTTCTCTGAACCTTTTCTAAAATGATTAGGGGTTTGGAACGGGTCCCATAGGAGGAGAGATTAAAGAGGCTAGGACTTTTCAGCCTGGAAAAGAGGAGACTAAGGGGGATATGATAGAGGTATATAAAATCATGAGTGGTGTGGAGAAAGTAGATAAGGAAAAGTTATTTACTTATTCCCATAATACAAGAACTAGGGGCCACCAAATGAAATTAATGGACAGCAGGTTTAAAACAAATAAAAGGAAGTTCTTCACACAGCGCACAGTCAACTTGTGGAACTCCTTGCCTGAGGAGGTTGTGAAGGCTAAGACTATAACAGGGTTTAAAAGAGAACTGGATAAATTCATGGAGGTTAAGTCCATTAATGGCTATTAGCCAGGATGGGTAAGGAATGGTGTCCCTAGCCTCTGTTTGTCAGAGGGTGGAGATGGATGGCAGGAGAGTGATCACTTGATCATTACCTGTTAGGTTCACTCCCTCTGGGGCACCTGGCATTGGCCACTGTCAGAAGACAGGATACTGGGCTAGATGGACCTTTGGTCTGACCCAGTACGGCCGTTCTTATGAGGTTTGCCCCCTTGCCCATCCGGTACTGGGACAAAACCGGATGTGGTTTTGGCCAGCATTGGCCGGGGGACTTGGAGTTTAAAACATCCAGAAGGCAGGGCTATGGTGCCTGTTATGGATGCAGGGCAGAATGGCCGCGGGCCACAGCTAGGACCTCTCCTGGTTGCAATGGTGCTAAGCCACCTGGTAACCAGCAGTTTGTGCCAGTGGCTCTTCGTTTCCCCGTCCTGGTCTCCCGTCTCGCGTTAGAAGAGCTGGTTCCCCTTGTAAGGGACGCACAGCATGCTGGGCCGAAATCAGCCCTGCGGGGACTTGCCAAGACTTGAACTGGGGAGGAGTTTGACTTTTCATCAGTTTCTCGGCCGCTAGACAAAGAGGAGGCAGGAGGAGGCCGCCCCTCTTCCTTCAGCTGACGCAGCCCCCTAATTTCCGGGGGTTGGTCTCTGATTAGTGGAGCCAGGTTTGGGTTGGTCTCTGGCTGCGGGGGGGGGGAGGGGTGGATTTTCTCCACCCCTTGGCTCGTTTCTGGTTCTCGCCCACGGCCGCCGGGCCTGATTCTGTCACTTCGTGTAGTCGCAGGGGGCAGCATTTCACCCCGCTGTGTGCTGGGGAATTCGGTGCATCACTTGCACCGTCTCTGAGCGTCCCTCAGCTGAGCTCAGGAATAGGCCGTTGGCTCGTCTCCTGGTCTCTACATCACCGGGGGTCGTGGCGGCTGCGCGGTTCTGCGTGTCTCACGGGACTCGGGTTTCATTTGATCAGTTTGATGGAGAAGGTCGATTGTTATTTTTAAGCATTTTTAATTTTTTTTACTGGATGTGAATGTTTACTGTTGTGGGAAACTCTGGGGGGGTCAGACAAAGCGGGGATCAGACGATGGTTACTTAATGGCAGGAAATGCTGAGATGGAAGTTAAAGCTTTAGAACCGTTAAATCACACGTTGGCAGCATCACGTGTCAAAACGGACGAAGTAACTCGCTGTCAATCGAACGCTCGAGCAGCGTTTTTCGCACTTTGCCGAGCTCTGCGTGTTGATCATCGCATCTGGTGAAATCGACCTGTGCTGATCGAAACCGAGTTCTTCCAACGCTCGAGAGAACCCAGTGCCCCGGCTTACGTCTCTCGGTGCCTCTCCTAAAAACGAGGGTTTGGTATATATTGCCCTGGAACTTGTATTTCACCCACCAGCCTCTGACCGGAGTTGCGGGAGGAGAGAGAAGGAATCGGGGCTTTCCTTGTGGATGTTGAATATCTGGCCACGTTGTAGTTCGCAGAGATTACTTTTCAGGTTGCTGGTAGCAGCCAAACGGATCTTTGAGGCCTGTGTTGCATCAAGTTACGATTCCCCACCTCCTCCACCACCCTTGGCCGGCATTTCTTCGCCTGGGCGCATAGTGGGCTCAGAGATACCAAGGCCAGAAGGGAGCATCTAGTCTGACCTCCTGTTGCAGGCCACAGACCCTCACCCACTCTGGCTGAGGAAGGGAAAACCTGCCAGGGTCTCTGCCGAGCCGACCTGGTGGTGGTGGTGGAGGATTCCTTCCTGACCCCAAATCTGGCGATCAGTTAGACCTGGAGCATGTGGGTGAGACCCGCCAGCCAGACACCTGGGGAAGAATTAGCTCACAGCCCTCCCTGTCTAGTGCCCCGTCTCCGGCCGTTGGACCTATTCGCTGCTAGGCCCTGGAGTGCACGTTCAGGCGACAGACAAAAGGGGCGGGTTTCCAGAGCGGCTGAGCGCCTGCCGTTGCTGGGGCGCGGGCGCCGGGCGAGAGGTAGGTTGGGAAGCGCCACCTCCTGTGGGAGGAGGCAAAATTCAAGTTCCGGGGGTCACCTTGGAAGAACTCACTAAGGGCGGGTAACGAGATTGGGGCTGGGGGGGGGGGAGCTGGCCGGCTGCCACCAGGCTTGGGGTCCCCGGCTCCATCCTCCTTTCCCTTTCCGCACCTGCAGTGAAGCTGACGGCGCTGAAATCCCTGGACCTGAGCCGCTGCCCCCACGTTGACGACTGGACCCTAACCCGGCTGCAGGTCTTCAAGGACAGCCTGGAGGAGCTCTCGCTGGCTGGGTGCCCCCAGGTCACGGAGCGGGGGCTGGCTTGTCTCCACCTACTCGAGTGAGTGGTCAGAGCGTGGGGTGGGGAATCGGGGCACCTGGGTTCGGAGGCTGGCTTTAGGATGGAGGGGAGGGCTAGGGGTTAGAGCAGGGACGCCCGGGTTCTACCCTCAGCTCTAGGAAGGGAGTGGGGTCTAGTGGTTAGAGCAGGGGAGAGTCAGAACTCCTGGGCGCTATCCCTCACTTTCACTATCGCTCTGTGCCTCAGTTTCTCTCTCTGGGAGGGAGGGCGTTGTGGTGGAGCTGTGCGGCCCGGCTAATTAGCCATAAAGGGTTTTGAGCTGCTCGGGTGAGTGCGCTGGGGAAGAGCCCGGGAGCGTGATGGTTATTCCTGCCCCGCCCCTGGACACTCTCTTCCCTTGCGTCGAGCATCCGTTGAGGGGAGGACGTGGGCTTATGGGCCAGCGGCGCTTGGCGAGAGGATGGGGGCGGCGGGGGCTGGGTGGGTCTCGAGCTGAGTCAGTCTGTCGCACAGAGGAGCTGGGATATTAGGAGCAGCGTTGCTCTGTTTCGTTCTTACCCCTTCTCCCCGTCACCCTCCCCAGGAACCTACGGCGCCTCGACCTCTCGCACCTGCCCTCAGTGCCCACCCCAGGGCTGATCCGGATCTTGGTGGAGGAGATGCTGCCCCGGTGCGAGGTGGTGGGGCTGGCCCCGGCTGCTGGTGCCCAGACGAGCAGGGACGGAAGGGAGGAGCCCGGCGTCCCCAGCGGGGACAGGAGAGCTGGGGAGATCCCTGCCTGATGCCTGGGTGCCCTGACACTGATCGACGAGGGCGGGAAGAGATGGCCGCAAGCCGCGCTCCCCTCAGCACTCTCCGATCACGGACCGCGAAGGACCCCAGCGTCGCCGTAGACTTGTGGGTGTGGCTGGGCGGTCCGTGCCCCCCCCCGCTTTGGTCTCCCGTAGGACAGGGCTTGCAATCGGCAGAACCGCGCTGTGGTCATTAAAGGCCTCTCCCTGCGCTGCTCTCGCGTCCTTGTTTGCGGGGAGAGGCCCGAGTGGCAGGAGAACTTGGGGATACCGGGATGGAAGCGGCCGGGAGGCTGGGGGCCTTTGCAGCTCAGCGGGCGAACCCCCCGGCTGGGGTGGTTTGGTTTGGGCGGCGTCGGGGCCGGCCGGGAGCCTGGAACGGCTCGAAGGGACCTGGGAGAAGGGAAGATTTTTTTGCTTTGGGCCGAGAAAGTTCTCGGAGCACAACCGTGCGGCATTTATTGCACCCGGCGCGCTGGGGGGGAGAGGTACTTTGGAGCCTCCCGGCGCGCTGGACGGGCCCCGAAGAAGAGCTCAGTGTTCGCTCCAACGCGGGTCCAACACCAGCTCTGATTTCCCCTCCCTGTCCCTCCAGCCAGGGCTCCGATCCCTGGTGCCCGTCGCCCGGCATGGTGCCGCCGGCAGGACGGCGCCTGGGGAGAAGTGTCTCTCGCCTGCCCCTGCCAGGTGGCCGGGCCGCGCGCCAGCCGCAGCGGGTGACGAATGATCTGTCCACGTGTCTCTGCCCCCGAGGGAGCCCATTAGCTGCTGGAAAGCTTCTGTTCCCTGTTAGCTTTTGTCTCGGGCATCAGCTGCCCAAGGGAGCTGCCTGCTGGGTGCCTGGCGCCTGCGTGCCGAGCCTGGCGCAGGCTTGGGGGTGGGTTCTGAAAGCCCTTGGGCGTTTTTGCAGCTGGTGGTTTGGGGTTTGAGTGGAGGAGCCTGGAGCGCGTCCAGCAGCTCGCGCCCGGGGGAAAGGGGCTGGCACGGTCCTGCCGCTCGGTCTGTGGCGGTGGCTGGGGGCACCCGACCCCAGAGTCTCTGAGCCTCACCACAGCCCCCTCGTGAGCACCCTGGGCCCAGCAAGGAGTGATTTGTTGAGTCCGTTCTCAAGCTGGGGAGAGAACCCAGGAGTCCTGGCTTCCAGCCTCCCCTGCTCTAACCACTAGACCCCACTCCCCTCCCAGAGCTGGGGATGGAACCCAGGAGTCCTGGCTCCCAGCCCCCTCCCCCCCCACCAGCCAAGGCAGAACTAGACACCGCTGGCTCCGGCGGAGGGGAAGCGTTGACAGGCTGTTTATTTTTAGCAGCAGGTTCCTGGTTCAAGCCCTGTTATCGCCTCCGGGTGCCTGTCTGGCCGGAGCCCAGGCCGGGAGCGATCGCTGCCCCCCGGGTGCCTCAGCCCCTGGCCTCCTAACTCACCTCCCGACGCTGGGGCCCGGGGGGTTGTGGGTGGGGGAGGAGGGAGCCCAGCCTGCCCCCGGCCAGCGCGTTGTCCTTTCCTTGGCAGGGGGTTTGGGGGCTGATCCTGCGTCGGTTTGGTGGTGGGGGGCCGGGCTGCGTTAGAAGGAAGGGGGGCGGTGTTTCCTGCGGGATGTCGGCTGCCTCACCCCCCCTGGGGCGAAGGGGCCGCCAGGTTGTCCTCACCTGGCCTGTACGGCCAGTTGGACCTGCTGGGTCACCCCACGGCCCCTGTGGCAGGACGCCTGTTTGGCCCAAGTCTCTCACCCCCCCGCTCTGGATTTGAAGCCCTCAGGGGCTGGAGAACAGGCTGGGTCAGGGTCCTGTCTCTGACCGTGCCCGCCGCTGGCCGCTTCAGAGGGAATGACCAGAACAGGGCAGTTAGCGAGTGACCCGGCCCCTGATGTCCAGTCCCAGCTGGGGGCAGCCTGAGGCTTGGGGACACCCAAAGCACGGGCCTACCTCCCTGACCATCGTGGCTAAGAGCCGTGCATGGCCCTGCCCTCCAGGAACTGATCTCGTTCTTCTTTGAACCCAGTTCTACCTCCCATCATCCCCTGGCGAGGAGTTCTGCAGGTTGTCGGGTGAAGTCAGTCCCCCGGTTCGCTTTCAAGCTGCTGCCTGTTCGTGGCCCGGGTGACGCCGGCGGGTGTGTTCGGGGAAGTCAGATGTCCCTACTCGCAATTTCACAGCCCTTCCTCCCGCCCCCCTCAGGGCTTCGGTGCCGCTTCACACGCTTCGATGGCACGGCTGCAGTGTGGACGCTCGCTGCCGCCACGGGAGGGTTCTCCCAGCCCCGGTGTTCATCCGTCTGTCCCCGCCCTGGCGCTGGCCACACGAGCTCTCTTGGGGGGCGAGCGACAGGCTGGGCTGCTCCGTGGGCCCCAGCCTGGACCCGTAGGATTCTCCTGCTGTGGCCCCCTGGGCTTTGCAAAGGGCAGGTTGTGGGCCGCCTGCCGTGCGGGGGGGTGTCATGGGGGAGGTATCAAAGGCCGGGGGGGGCTAAGCCTCCCCCACGCTGCCCCTCACCCCTGAAGCTGTCGGGGGCTGGGCCAGGGGCTGGGAGGGCTCTGGGGTGGGGGTTCAGGGTTCTGGCTGCGGGGGGGGGGCGGTCATGGGGGGTATCAAAGGCCGGGGGGGGCTAAGCCTCCCCTACGCTGCCCCTCGCTGCGGGGGGGGGGGGTGGTATCTCCCCGCGGTGGGAACCTCGCGCCGGCTGGTGGAGCGGGGGGCGGTTGAGACCCCAACTTCTGCACCACAAGTTGCAATCCGGAAACCTTGTGTGTGTTGTAAAGGCCGGGACCGCCCCCCCCCCCACTTCCTCTTTCTCGCAGCTGCTGCAGCGTGAGAATAAACGTCGGCGTGTGCCTGGGCCCCGCCGTCAGGACCAGGGTCCCCAGGGTCCCCCTGGCCCTGCTCCGTGGGTGCCCATCGCACGTGGCCCCGGGGCGCCAGGCAGGGCCGGGGCAGGAGCAGTTTTGTAGGGGGGGGCTCGGCTGCGGCCAATTGGTTCAGCTTGACCCTGGCCGGGCCCCGGGTGCCGCCCGGGCTCTGTCATCCTCTGCTCGAGCCCTTGGCAAGCGCGCGCCTCGCTCCCTGCCTCAGTTTCCCCACAAGGCGCGGGTCCTCCTCCTCCTGCGCCGCGCGCTGTGGCAAGGCCCCGGGCTGGATTTTGACCCCCAGAAGAGAGCGGGGCCGGGGGCAGGAACCCGGCGGGACCTTCGCCGTTGCTTTGACCCGGGGACGGGCGCTGCGCCCGCCCCGGCCCGGAGGAGACTCCCGGCTCCCTGGATGGCCAAACCCGCATCTCTCCCCGCCCCGCCCGGCGCCGGGGAAACGCGTCCAGACTAAGGGGCGGCGGGCGGCGGCCGGGGCCAAACCCGGGAGGCTGAGAGCCAAGAGGCGACCCCGGGCCGGGCTGGGGGTGCGGACGGGGGCGGCCCCCCCGGGGCCGGAGCGTTTCCTGCAGCGCCCGGAGCCGCCTCAGCCCCATGAATATGTGATGGGGGATGAAGAGCTCCGGGGAGCGTGGCTGGGGGCCGCCCCCTTCCCTGGGCGTGGGCAGGGGCCGGGCCGGGGCGCTTCCTGCCCACGGGCGGGGCCGGGTTCGCCTGGCTCGGCAGAACCACCGCGGATCCCGGGGCCGCCTCCGAGCCGGCGGATTCGGGCACGAGCGAGTGGGGGCCCGGGCCGGGGCCGGGGAGAGGCGCCGCGTCGCCCGGAGGTGAGAGCGGGCTGGGGCGGGGCCCGGGGCTCGCAGCCCCCCGACCGCGGGGCGAGAAGAGGATGGACCGGGCGGGAGCTCGGGGGCCGCCGGCCTGGGGAGGAGCCGGGCGGGCGGCTTAGCCGGGGCCGCGGGGGGAAAGGAGAGAAGCGGTCGAGAAACCCGGAGGGAAACTGAGGCCCGACCATGGCCCCTCTCCGTGGGCTCCCGGCAGAAAGGACCCCCCCCCCCGCCTGGCGCTCGCATGGGGCCGGGCTGGTCCTGTCCCGGGCCGGGCCCTTGGGGGGCTGCGGGCAGCGGCTGGTGCGGCTTTGAGCCGGGGGGAGGAGCTACCCCCCCCTCGCCACACCCCAAAGCTTCCCTTTGAATCGCCCCCCCCGCCCAGCTGAGCAGGAAGATTGGGTTAGCCCTGCTCCGGGGGGGGGGTGTCTGAGACCTGCTCCCCAGCACCCCCAGGGCTGCATCAGCGTCCCTACAGCCCCCCAGCTGTGCCCCTACCCCTCACTCCAGACCCGCAGCCCCTGCTAGCCCAGCCCTGCCCCCCCCAGCTCTGCCGGTGCCCCTCACTCCCGACCCGCAGCCCCCCAGCCCTGCCGGTGCCCCTCACTCCCGACCCGCAGCCCCTGCTACCCCAGCCCTGCCCCCCCAGCCCTGCCTGTGCCCCTCACTCCCGACCCGCAGCCCCTGCTACCCCGGCCCTGCCGGTGCCCCTGACTCCTGACCCGCAGCCCCTGCTACCCCAGCCCTGTCCCCCCAGCTCTGCCGGTGCCCCTCACTCCCGACCCGCAGCCCCTGCTACCCCAGCCCCCCCCCCAGTTCTGCCGGTGCCCCTCACTCCCGACCCACAGCCCCTGCCAGCCCAGCCCTGCCCCCCCAGCTCTGCCGGTGCCCCTCACTCCCGACCTGCAGCCCCTGCTACCCTGGCCCTGGGCTCCCCCCAGCTCTGCCGGTGCCCCTCACTCCCGACCCCCAGCCCCTCTGCTATCCCAGCCTAACCCTCCCCCTCCCCCCCCCCCAGCCCTGCCGGTGCCCCTCACTCCCGACCCGCAGCCCAGGGGTGCTATTTGGGGGGCAGTTTCCTACAGGAGCTCTGATGGCCCGTGTCCTAGCCCGGGCAGAGCTCTGACCTGCCCTGGGGGTGGCCTGTGCGTTCCTGGGGAGAGGGGCTGGTCTCAGCTTGTGCCCCTGGGCAGGGGATTGAGATAAGAAAAGGCTGGGGGTTAAATTCAGGCTCTGGAAGGCTGTAAAACAGGAATCAGGGGGTGGGGGACAGAAGAAATCCAGCCAAGTCCCCTGAGCCACGGTTACATTCAGAAAAGGGGGGATTTGGGGGTGTCGGTGAGAAGAGGGGGCCGAACCCCTGGGCAGGGCGAGCAGCGCGGAGGGAGGTTCCCGTTCTGCCTGTGGTAGTTACATGGCCCCGGCACCGCCGTGGCTGCCGGATTTCCCCTCCCAGCCCCTCGGGGGGTGGGGCAGGGCTGTCGTGCCCATTGTACAGATGGGGCACTGAGGCGCATGCAGAGTAAAGGTCAGATTCTCGAAGGTGAGATTTTCAAAAGCTCCCAGGTTCGCTGCTTGGTAGCCCCCACGAGATGCCCAGTGCATCTTCGGGTGCTTCAAAGCCTTTCAGCCTCTGTCCCCAGGGCACCGGCCTGAGGTCAGAGAGGAAGTCCTGGCGGGGGAGTTCGCCAGCAGACCAGCTGGTCTCTGCCCCAGGCCGGGCTGCAGAGCGTCAGCTGTTTGTCCAATTTGACATTTTCACCGAAAACGTGTTTGTTCCGAGTTTGAGAAAGAGGAGGAGGGAGAAAGTGTTGTGTTGAGGAGCTGTCTAGCCGCTGGGTTTATGCCTCAACTTCTTAGGGGGTCGGTTGTCTCCAGGCCAATCCCGGAACGAAGAACAGAAACTGTCTCCCCAGAGTCCATGATATTGTATTATCGTGTCCCGAGCCTCGGTTTGCCAGGAGCTGGGAATGGGCGACGGGACGGATCGCTTGGTGATTCCCTGTTCTGTTCATTCCCTCCGGGGCACCTGGCACTGGGCTAGATGGACCTTTGGTCTGACCCAGGCTGGCCGTTGTTATTCACTGGCACCGTCTCTGTGCTCGGCCCCGGTCAGAATGTGCCAGGAAATCCAGTCCTGAGCCAACGCGTAGGAACCGTGTAGCCCCTGCTCTCCCTGACCCGATTCTCTCTGGCCTAGCGGGTCCCACCAGCTTGGCTTGACCGTGCTCGGCCGGGGAACAAGCTGATCCCAAAGCCACTCGGATTTGTGACCTCGGCAGTGATGTGGTGCTGGCTCTCCGGAGATGAGGCCAAGGGACCCCTGCCCCACTCCCTGCTCCCCAGAATGAACTCCTGGCTCCCCGGGGAGCTGCTGGGGCTGAAGGGAGCTCCCAGGCAGGCGTTTGTGGCCGGCTGTTGGGCTTGGATTGTCTCTTTGCAGAGACCAGCCTCGGGCCGTCGCTAACCCAGCGAGGGGAGTGGCCGCCCCAGGCGGGAAGGAAACCCTGCGTTGAGTCACGCAAGGTACCACGGAGCGAACGGATTGACCCAGTTCAGGGCCGTTGCACCCGGATTTCTTCTCCGGGATGGCTCCCACCCGCGGGCGGCTGGTCCTGGCCGGGGCGGAGACCCGTCTCTGTCTGTCTGGCCAGCCCCCTGCCTGTGCCGGTATTCCCAGCTCCCCAGAGCCAGCGCAGAGTGACTGGTGACCGACCACCTGCTTCTTCCTAAGCAAGCGTATTTTATCCGTAAGGTAAAAACACGAGAGAGAAAACTGAGCAGAGACCCCCCCCCCCACTCCAGCCCCCATCTCCACAAAGGCTCTGGTCAGTGTCCTTCCCTAAGACCTGCCCCCCCCCCCCCCGACTCCTGGTCGTTTGCTGGATCAGAACAAAGCCCGGAGCCCGGTAGCTGCCAGTCGCTCCGGGGGGGGGGGGGGTGCCACAAGTCCTCCTGTTCTTAATCCGGAGTGTGTTTGTTAAAGCTCCGGCAGGCTGGCAGCGCCCGGCGAGAGCGGCTTGGACAGGGTCTGTGAAGACACTTTGAGGGTCTATTTGATGGTGCCCTTTAGAAATCCCGACCCAGGATCGGGGCCGAACTGCACCAGGTGCTGTACAAACACCTGGTACCAGACAGGCCCTGCCCTGGGGAGCAGATCGTCCGAATAGACAAGAAGAGGTGCCGGTAGGGAAGGATTCGCTCCATTTTACAGATGGGGAAACTGATGCCCAGATGGATTATGTGACGTGACGAGGTCACCGAAGGGATCCGTGGCAGAGCTGGGGGTTGAACGCAGGTTGCTGTCCTGGCTAACAAGTAGAGCGTCCGCCGATAGGAGCGAACCAACGGGGGTGGGGAAGCCTGGCAGGGAATCGCTGTGAAAGACCCCGTTAGGGCCCAGACCCTGGTCGTTATTTAGCGGGAGAGGTCTCAGCAAAGGGGGTGTCCGGCAAAGCGACGAGGGAGGCGACGGTGTGCGCGGCTGGCCGGCGGGGGCAGCTGGACGAGTATGTCGCCCCCGTCTCGTGGGTCACTGTGCGCTCGCTAGAGGGCAGGTGCCGGTGTCCGTGCGTAAGCTGGGTCCATGCAGGGGGGAAGCAGGCGAACACAAGGCAGTTGGCTGCGGTTGTGGGCAGAGTTAAGCTAAAGGCCGGGATTTAGCCGAGCAGCGAAGGCGAGAACCACAGGTCGGCTATTGGGGGCTCGCGCGCCGCGGGATGCTGCAAAGCGGGGGCTCGGGGGGCCTTTGCAGGGAGGTTGCTTTGCCAGGTCTGTGCGGGCCGGCTGTGTTGACGTAGAGGAAGGGTTAAGAAAGAAGTGATGGAAATGTTAACACTGGATGCTTTGTCATGGGAACCCGAAAGGCCATATATGGGTCAGGGCAACGCTGGGCCTTTTGTAGCTAAGGCCTGGCCCGAGGTGAGTCATTAACACGGGGGGCGGCTCATCCCTTGGACGCTAGGAATTGGGAGGTCAGTGAATCAGTGGATTGGAAACTGGACTTTTGTGCTAAACAAAAGATGTAAATACGTCAGGAGGCTCGAAAGACGACGTCCGCGGCCGCTCGAAGAAGGAAACCACCCAGGGTGCGGCTGACTAGGACCTAGATAACACGGGAGACCGCCCGTTACGAAAATAGAGATGAGGCAAAGAGGAAGTTGAATCACAGACAGTGCGTGGCCGGGGCTTGCTCTCTGCTACAGCCCCAAGCCAACCGTGAAAGGGATGATGCGACGGCTCGGCCAGGCCATGGGGGGTTCTTTGGGGCTGGGATGTTCCCTGCACCCACCCCACTGCGTCTGCGTCCGAGCAGCCCAGCGCAGTGGCTGGATGTCCGATAAAGATCCCCCCAGGGCCCGGCTGGAGTCAAGCTGAGCTCTCGGGAAGGGGGGGTGGGGGGAATCCCAACAACTATAATCCGGGGCAAGAATCGAATCCGTCTCCCATTTCTTTGGGTGCGTCTGGTCTCCCAGATGGTTTAAACTGAATCAGGGCCTGCTTTTGGATGGGCTCCACTGACTGTCCCTCCAGCTCGGTTTCCAGCCGGCTCTGTAAGTTGTACAGATGCACCGTGCGAGCAATTCGGGAACCCGCCACACGGTGCTTATCCTAGTGCAGTGGGTCTGAGACTTGTGTACTGGTGACCCCGTCCCCCGGCGAGCCTCCGAGTGCGATCCTCCCCTTGTAAACGCAAACCATTCTTTTAATATGTTTAACACCATTAGAAACACTGGAGGCGAAGGGGGGCTTGGGGTGGAGGCTGGCAGCTCGCAACCCCCCACGAAATAAGCTCGCGACCCCCTGGGCTGTTCTAATCGGCGTGGCTATGGAGTCTGGCCTAGGATTTCAGGGGAGGGGTCTGTATTAAATACGGTTTCTGGGTGTGTTTCACCCCCTTTCACCTTCTCCATGAACGTGAAGTAACCGCCTAGAAAAAGGCCCTTTTAGCGGTGACACGAGCGTGTTGCGTCTCAATACAGAATCTTTTACGTGCGAGGCTTGTTCGGGCTACAAGGAATTGTGTTCGCTAACCTGGGCGGTGCGCCAGCCTATCCCGGCAGTCAGATCTCCTGCTTCAGGGCCGGAAGGAACATCCCTCTCCCGCCCAGTGTGCCCTGGGGAGCAGGGGACATCCGGGGGCTGGGAGGGGAGGCAGGCGTCAGGGGACTGGCCAAGTGGAAGGCACGGACCAGGGGGACTCTCGCGCCCCACTTAAATGCCGCCACTGTCCCAGCTACCAGTCGTGGAGATGAGCAGACCCTGGAGCTGGTGGTGATGCAAAACCGAGTGTGAGGAGCAGCTGTCTGGCTTCTAAAGGGACCCGCCCTGTGCTCCAATGCCCACAGCTCAGCCCGGGGCCGTGAGAGCACCACGGACTCTTCCTCCTCTGCCATCCCCCCCTTTCCTCGGCCGCTCCTTCGGCATCAGCCCCGGCCTGCCCAGCTCCTCCCACCCTGGGGCCGGGCAGGTTCCTCCACAAATGTTTATAAGCTTTTGTTCCTGTGGCTGTCTCCACAGCATCGAGATGCAGCCAGCTCTGGGGTGGAACGTGGCCGCACGTCACAAAGCTAGGAAGAGTCCCGTTGCCCGTGGGAACTGAGAGCGTTCAGGCAGGTGAGAGACCCAACAGTCTTCCGAGCCCTGTTTCCTAACCACCCCCTCTCGGCGGGGCTGATATGCCTATAAGACGCACACAGGATCTTTCTCAGGGGAAAAGGCAACACGCCGCGTTTACTGGAGATACAATTAGCATATGCATTTAATCACACCGCACGCACACACACACACACACACACAGATACACACACTCCCGCCAGTCGATGGTCTAGTTACCAGTCCAGAGTCCGGATCAATCTCGTGGCCAGCTTGGTTGATCATGGGTAGGGAGGAGCCGGGCTCCGTCGGTCATGACACGATGCTCCGGGGAAGTCTTGGGGGAGGGATAGCTCAGTGGTTTGAGCATTGGCCTGCTAAACCCAGGGTTGTGAGTTCAATCCTTGAGGGGGCCACTTAGGGATCTGGGGCAAAACCAGTACTTGGTCCTGCTAGTGAAGGCAGGGGGCTGGACTCGATGACCTTTCAGAGTCCCTTCCAGTTGTAGGAGATGGGATATCTCCAGTTAAAAAAGGACAAAGTTTCCTGGCAAGGCCCCCTGTTTATATAGTGATTTTCCTTCATCGGGGCCAATGAGTTTTGCAGCGTCCTGCTGTGATCAATTGTTGTTTGACGAGGGCTTGTTTTCTGAAATTGTCCTTCTCAGCCTTTATCTGGTTCTTCCATCGAGTCTCTCAGGGAGTTACCCCAGGCTGGGTTTGACCACAGCTCTCTTGTCCCCATCTCATCTTTGGCGTCGTCAGCCTGCCCTCCTCTGATAGCGAAGGCCTTCACGCTTCTCTCTCAACACCCGTTCCTCAGTCACACACAAACAGAATTCGTTCACACGGAGCATTTTGAACCGGAACATCAAGTTGCAATGCAGAAGAACAACAATCCGGGTCTTTTTTGACTTATTTTAACATGCTAAACCTACAGCAAAGGGGTGACCCTCCCAGGTCTGTGTCTGCCTTGAAATCAGCCCAGACACAGAGACAGGGCCGCCCAGAGGGGTGGGCAAGTGGGGCAATTTGCCCCCGTCCCCGAGCCCCACAGGGGCCCCCACGAGAATATAGTATTCTATAGTATTGCAACTTTTTTTAATGGAAGGGGCCCCCAAAATTGCTTTACCCCGGGCCCCCTGAATCCTCTGGGTGGCCCTGCACAGAGAGATTCTGGCGGATGCATCTCTCCCAATGGCCCATTCGGCCGTTCAGAAAGGGTGGCTGGCATCACAAATCACACCGCCACACGTTTGATACGGGCTACGTGACGATCTCCTTAGTCTTTATCCTTCAGTCGAAATGATACAAAATACAAACATGAACCCCTCCTCCTCCCTTGCAGGCTCCGTGATGGCGGACGACCATGAAGGGGACCAAGCTGCTGACGGTGGCCTTGGCCTTGCTGACGCTGCTGGCCCTGAAGGCCTACATGGACTGGAGCTTGGAGCAGCCCGAGGGCCTGCCCCACCCTGAGCCCGCCGGGGCCACCACCCCCCTCCCGCTGGCCGAGCCGCTGGGGGACGACCCGGTGGGGCTGCTGCTCCGTCTCAACGCCTCGCTACGGCGGCTGCGCGGCAGCGTGCCCGAGGCGGACGCCTACTGGAACCGCCAGCAGCACGGGCTCTTCCGGGTGCTGGAGGGGGGCCCGGCCAACAGCACGTGGGGCTGCGGGGACGGGCTGGCCGCGGCGGCCGCCGTCAGGGACTTCGCCTCGTACCCAGAACAGCATCAGCGCTTCGTGCTGCACGCCGAGTGCCGCAGCTTCCCGCTGCTGGTGAACCAGCCCCGCAAGTGCGCCGGCAACCGGACCTTCCTGCTGCTGGCGATCAAATCCGTGCCAGGCAACTTCGCCGCCCGCCAGGCCGTGCGGGAGACCTGGGGCCGGGAGGGAGAGCCCGGGGGGCAGCCGGTGCGCACCGTCTTCCTGATGGGCGCGGCCCGCGGGCCGCACCAGCCTGACCTGCGGCACCTGATCGCCTACGAGAGCCGGGTCTACGGCGACGTCCTGGTGTGGGACTTCGAGGACACGTTCTTCAACCTGACCCTCAAGGATTTCCTCTTCCTGGGCTGGGCGCTGGCGCACTGCCCTGACGCCCGCTTCGTGCTCAAGGGCGACGACGACGTCTTCATCAACACGCCGCGGGTGCTGGCCTTCCTGGGGCCGCTGACCGGGCGCCGGGCCCAGACACTCTACACCGGGCAGGTCATGGCCAACGCCTCCCCCTTCCGCCAGGCCAACAGCAAGTACTACATCCCCGAGTCCTTCTACGCCGGGCCGTACCCGGCCTACGCCGGCGGGGGCGGCTACATCTTCTCGGGCCGCCTGGCCCCGGCCCTCTTCCTGGTGGCCCAGCACCTGGCCTTCTACCCCATCGACGACGTCTACACCGGGCTGTGCTTCCAGGCGCTGGGGGTGCGGGCCGAGGCCCACCCCGAGTTCCAGACCTTCGACATCGCCGAGAAAGACCGGGCCGACCCCTGCGCGCACCGCCAGCTGCTCCTGGTGCATCGGCGCAGCCCCCAGCAGACCGTGCGGCTGTGGCGACAGCTGCATGACCCCCAGCTGAAATGCTGACCGGGGGGGCTGAGCTGGCCAAGAACAGGCCAAGCGGAAACATGGGCTCGGCTCTCTGCCGCCAGAACCGCAAATTCCCTCCCTGTGTGTTTCCCCGGCCCCCCAGCAGCGAGGCAGGTGCAGGGCCATGGAACTGGGCGGGAGCTGTGTGCGCCCGGGGGCGGGGGGCACTGCCCCGTCGTTCCCAGACGGGCCATTAAAGAGTGGCTGGCAGGACTCCAGTCTCGCTGCTTGGCACGGGTGCGAATCGAGCCGCTCTGTGCGATTCCCCGTCTGCCCCCACCCTGGCCAGCCACTGAGTGCAGCAGACCTGGCTGTGGTCGGGAGCGAGGGGCACCGGCAGAGCTGGGGGGACAGGGCTGGGCTGGCAGGGGCTGCGGGTCGGGAGTGAGGGGCACCGGCAGAGCTGGGGGGACAGGGCTGGGCTGGCAGGGGCTGCGGGTCGGGAGTGAGGGGCACCGGCAGAGCTGGGGGGACAGGGCTGGGCTGGCAGGGGCTGCGGGTCGGGAGTGAGGGGCACCGGCAGAGCTGGGGGGCAGGGCCGGGCTAGCAGGGGCTGCGGGTCGGGAGTGAGGGGCACCGGCAGGGCTGTGGGGGGACAGGGCTGGGCTGGCAGGGGCTGCGGGTCGGGAGTGAGGGGCACCGGCAGGGCTGTGGGGGGCAGGGCTGGGCTAGCAGGGGCTGTGGGTCGGGAGTGAGGGGCACCGGCAGAGCTGGGGGGGGCAGGGCTGGGCTAGCAGGGGCTGCGGGTCGGGAGTGAGGGGCACCGGCAGGGCTGGGGGGGGGGGGGACTGGGCTAGCAGGGGCTGCGGGTCGGGAGTGAGGGGCACCGGCAGAGGTGCGGGGTGGAATTTGGGGCTGCGGGAGCAGGGCTGGCTACTGGCCCCTTGTGTGAACTAGTCTCATTTGGGCACAGGGCAACCCCCCCCCCCCCATGTGCCCCTGGATGTGTCCAACCCCCCCATGCTAGCGCCCCCTGGAGGCTGCACTGACAGTTACACTCTGTCCACCTCTCGCCGAGGCCAGCCCAGCCTCTAACCAGCCGGCCCCGTAACCCCGCTGCCGCTCGGGGGGCCGGGACCCATGGCCCAGGGAGCCCCGTGCTGGCCCCGTAACCCCCACTGCCGCTCGGTGGGGCTGGGACCCATGGCCCGGGACGCCCTGTGCCGGCCCCGTAACCCCCACTGCCGCTCGGGGGGCCGGGACCCATGGCCCGGGACGCCCTGTGCCGGCCCCGTAACCCCCACTGCCGCTCGGGGGGCCGGGACTCATGGCCCGGGACGCCCTGTGCCGGCCCCGTAACCCCACTGCCACTCAGGGGGCTGGGACCCATGGCCCGGGACGCCCTGTGCCGGCCCCGTAACCCCCACTGCCGCTCGGGGGGCCGGGACCCATGGCCCGGGACGCCCTGTGCCGGCCCCATAACCCCCACTGCCGCTCGGGGGGCCGGGACCCATGGCCCGGGACGCCCTGTGCCGGCCCCATAACCCCCACTGCCGCTCGGGGGGCCGGGACCCATGGCCCGGGACGCCCTGTGCCGGCCCCGTAACCCCCACTGCCGCTCGGGGGGCCGGGACCCATGGCCCGGGACGCCCTGTGCCGGCCCCGTAACCCCCACTGCCGCGCGGTGGGGCTGGGACCCTTGGCCCGGGGCGCCACTGCGAGTGGGCAGCCGGGTGTCGGAGCGCCAGGCTGGGCTCGGATACGCTCCCCCCCCCAGTGCCGGCAGGAGACGCTCCCCCCTGGGAGGCACAGGCCAGGGCTCCTGCCACCTGTAACCCCAGCGATCTGCCCCCCATGTCCCACCCTGAACCGCCTGCTAATCCCGGCCAGGAGCAGAGACTTCTCGGGGCCGGCTGCGAGGTCGGGAACCCCCCCACACACACACACCAGCCTGAGGCCAGGGCTGCGGGCGGAGGCTGAGGCCGGCTGGGACCCGGGGAGGGGGTACAAGGAATGCGGAGATGCGGAGCTGTTAGCACATACAAAGTTTATTGACACCCGCCACCCGGTACAGCCAGGCCCCAGGGACCCTTGGTGCCAAGGCCGAGCCGGATTTCCCAGTCCCCCCCCCGTGTAACAGCATGACGGGCGCTGCCCCCCCCCAGAGCAGCCCCCGACTATCCTACGTGTAACAGCGCCCGGGGGCCGCCCGCCCAGGGAGCGGCTCTGCCCGGCTGACTCGCCGGGAACCGTGCCGTGGTTCAACACCCCCCACCACCACTACCACTCACCGGAGCCTAGAAAGCCGACCCATAGGCTGAGTTAGGAGATTGCCATAAAATATCCTGCCCCCCCCTGCAGCCAACCTGGTGCCCACCCCCTGCAGCGAAGCGGCTCCTGCCCCTGCCTGGGGGCAGCTCCCCTGGCTACAGGGACAAGCAGCCCACGCACCCGTCCACTCCCTACCCCCAAGCCTACCCGACTCTGGGCTGGGGAGCTCACAGGCAGGGCAGCGAGGGGACCCGCCGGCCTGCGGGAGGCCAGGAGAGCCCGGAGATGGGGTAGCCGCGAGCCCAGGCACATCTACGCCTGGGGGGGGGGCTCTCTCTGAGCTAGGAATTCCCCCGGGGGCCAGGCTCGCTGCCCCAGTGACCGTGGCCCCCCACTGGACTTGCTCACACCCAGGGATCCCGCCCCTGGCCCGGCGCGGCCAAGGGAAACCGAGGCAGGCCCCGGGCGTGGGGGGGGGGGCGAGTGGGCTGCCCCCCCCCGCGGGGACCTCACTTCTCGAAGTGCTCCAGGGGGTAATGCTCCCCGTAGAGCCGGAGGTGCCGTGCCAGCGCCTCCTGCTGCTTCTGCAGCTGCGGGGGCATCTCGCAGTACACGTCCGAGAACAGGTGCTGCGGGCTGGGCTTCAGCTTCCGCTCCGCCTGCTCGAAGGCCTCCATCACCTGGCGGGGGGAGGCAGCGTTAGCCGGCGCCCTGCCCCGCCCCCTGGGCCCCACCTCCCTGCTCTGCCCTCGCTCCCAGCCCCCCTGGGCCCCACTCCCCTGCTCTGCCCTCGCTCCCAGCCCCCCTGCTCCACCCCCTAGGCCCCACTCCCCTGCTCTGCCCTCGCTCCCAGCCCCCCTGCTCTGCCCCCTGGGCCCCACTCCCCTGCTCTGCCCTCGCTCCCAGCCCCCCTGCTCCACCCCCTGCTCTGCCCTCGCTCCCAGCCCCCCTGCTCCGCCCCCTGGGCCCCACTCCCCTGCTCTGCCCTCGCTCCCAGCCCCCCTGCTCCATCCCCTGGGCCCTGCCCCCTCCCGGAGCCAGGAGAGACCCCAGGAGTCCTGGCCCCTCTTCTTAACTCCCAGAGTGGAGTCGCTCTCCCCAGCCCTGGCGGGGCAGCTCCCTCACACCGGGCGCCGGCCGAGCCCCCTGGGCAGCCCGGGGGGGACGGACCCCCCCTCACTCACCCTCTTGCGGGATTTCTTCCTCCAGCTCTTCTCCTGCTCCTCGTCCCACCAGCCCCGGCCCAACATGTGGTGGCGCAGGCGGGAGATGGGGTGGTCCTGCTTGTCCCAGTAGTTCACCTCGTCCACCGAGCGATAGGCCGAGCTGTCGTCACTCGTGCTGTGGTGCCCAATCCTGGGGGAGGAGGAGGATCAAGGCGTGAGCCCCACCCTGCTGGGTGTGTGCCCCCCCCCCGCCCCGTGGCCCCGCCCCACCTGTAGGTCATGGCCTCGATGAGGAAGGGCTGGTTCTCGGCGATGGCCCGGCGCCGGGCCTCCCGCGTGGCGTTGTACACGGCGAAGACGTCATTCCCGTCCACGCGGATGGACATGATCCCGTAGCCGGGGCCGCGGGCCGCTGGGGGCAGAGAGACGCTGCCGGTCACGCACTGAGCCCCGGGGCCAGCCGTGCGGAGTGGGGGACTCTGCGCACTGCAGGGGGACCCCCCCCGGCTCCCCGGCCGCAAACCCCACCAGGAGCCGTGCCGACGCGCCGCAGGCTGGCGGCAAAGGAATCGCCCGGCGGGTCATTGACTCGAAGTGCCCAGCCACTGCCCTGGCATCGCCTGAGAACGGGGCGGGGGGTCGCCCTGATAACTGGCTGAGTCCGGGAGGGGAGAAGGGAGGAGCTGACCCATGCTGGGGAGCCCAGGACCCCCCCGAACGGTGAGTGAGCGAGGGGCACTGCAGGGGGCTATCGGGCGGCTCTGCTGGGCTGAGCGCGGCCTGGCTTCCCAACGGGGGGCAGAGGGGCGGATGGAGGAGTGGGAAGGGGTCACGCCCCAGGGCTGGGCAGCCGGACAGCGGGTTCCGGCTCTCATGGGAGGGTGGGCGACTGGACTGCACCCCAAGTGTGCGCCTGGGGACCCCCAGAGCCTGGATTGAGTCACAGCAGGCTGGTAGGTGGCTGGCAAGGGGTGCCGGACTGGATCTGTGACCCCCAACTCCCCTCTTGCCCCACTGCCCCCCCCGGCCCCGCACCGATGCCGTCGCCCCGGTACTGCTCCGAGGTGGGCGTGGAGATGGCGTAGCCGTTGTTGCGGCAGAAGAAGAGGATGGGGCACTCCAGGGTGGCGGCGAAGTTGAAGCCGGCGTGGGCGTCGCCCTCGCTGGCCGCGCCCTCCCCGAAGTAGCAGATCACGGCCCGGCTGGCGTTGTCCCGCTTGAAGGCGTAGGCAGCCCCCACGGCTGTGGGCACAGAGCGGCGGGGGGAGGGGTTAATGCAGGCTCCCTGGCAGGGCGCCGGGGAGACTGGCCCAGAGCCTCCCTTGCCCCTGGCCAGCAGGGGGGCAGGGCTCCGGGCCTTGTCGTGAGGCTCGGGGGTTGCGGACTGGGATTAACAGGCACCAAGGGGTTCAGAGGGAGCCCGGGGAGTAGGCTACGGGGTCAGGCTGAGGAGTGTCAGCCATGCAACATGGGGCAACACAGATCTGTGGGGGGGGCGGGGGAGCCCAGGGCTGGGCTGGCAGGGGCTGCAGGTCGGGAGTGAGGGGCACTGGCAGAGCTGGGGGCAGGGCTGGGGTAGCAGGGGCTGCAGATCAGGAGTGAGGGGCACCAGCAGAGCTGGGAGGAGCCCAGGGCCGGGCTAACAGGGGCTGCAGGTCGGGAGTGAGGGGCACCGGCAGAGCTGGGGGGGCAGGGCTGGGCTAGCAGGGGCTGCGGGTCAGGAGTGAGGGGCACCGGCAGGGCTGGGGGAGCCCAGGGCTGGGCTAGTAGGGGGCTGTGGGTCAGGATTTTCCCCCAGCCCCTTTGGGAGATGGCTGCCGTCCGACGGCCTGTGGGGCACTCGAGGGGTTCAGGGCCCCAGCAGCCCCCGAGGGCCTCACCTTGGGGGATCTGCGTGGCCAGCGGGGACGAGATGGTGACAAAGTGCCGGTCTCTGCAGCCGTAGTGCACCGGCATCTGGCGCCCTTTGCCGGTGTCGCTGGTGTTGCCGTAACACTGGGCCATGAAGAGGTCCAGGGGGTAACCCCGGTACATCAGCACGCCTGGGGGCCGAGAGAACCGCAGCCGGGTTGAGCAGGCAGGCATCCCCGGTGCAGCCAGCCTGGGTCCCCCACCCCGGGCATCAGAGCCACTGCCCAACGTCTGAAGAAGTGACGTTTTTACCCACGAAAGCTTATCATAGAATCATAGAATATCAGGGTTGGAAGGGACCTCAGGAGGTATCTAGTTCAACCCCCTGCGCAAAGCAGGACCAATCCCCAACTAAATCATCCCAGCCAGGGCTTTGTCAAGCCGGGCCTTAAAAACCTCTAAGGATGGAGATTCCATCACCTCCCTAGGTAACCCATTCCAGTGCTTCACCACCCTCCTAGTGAAATAGTGTTTCCTAATATCCAACCTAGACCTCCTCCACTGCAACTCGAGACCATTGCTCCTTGTTCTGTCATCTGCCACCACTGAGAACAGCCGAGCTCCATCCTCTTTGGAACCCCCCTTCAGGTAGTTGAAAGCAGCTATCAAATCCCCCCTCACTCTTCTCTTCTGCAGACTAAACAATCCCAGTTCCCTCAGCCTCTCCTCATAAGTCATGTGCTCCAGCCCCCTCATCATTTTTGTTGCCCTCCGCTGGACTCTTTCCAATTTTTCCACATCCTTCTTGTAGTGTGGGGCCCAAAACTGGGCACAGTACTCCAGATGAGGCCTCAACAATGCCGAATAGAGGGGAACGATCACATCCCTCGATCTGCTGGCAATGCCCCAACTTATACAGCCCAAAATGGGTTTAAACTGCAGCAAGGGAGGTCTAGGTTGGACATTAGGAAAAAGTTCCTAACTGTCAGGGTGGTTAAACACTGGAATAAATTGCCTAGGGAGGTTGTGGAATCTCCATCTCTGGAGATATTTAAGAGTAGGTTAGATAAATGTCTATCAGAGATGGTCTAGACAGTATTTGGTCCTGCCATGCGGGCAGGGGACTGGACTCGATGACCTCTCGAGGTCTCTTCCAGTCCTAGAATCTATGAATCTATGAAATGCCGTTAGCCTTCTTGGCAACAAGAGCACACTGTTGACTCATATCCAGCTTCTCGTCCACGGTAACCCCTAGGTCCTTTTCTGCAGAACTGCTACCTAGCCATTCGGTCCCTAGTCTGTAGCAGTGCATGGGATTCTTCCGTCCTAAGTGCAGGACTCTGCACTTGTCCTGGTTGAACCTCATCAGGTTTCTTTTGGCCCAATCCTCTAATTTGTCTAGGTCCCTCTGTATCTGATCCCTACCCTCTAGTGTATCTACCACGCCTCCCAGTTTAGTGTCATCTGCAAACTTGCTGCGAGTGCAGTCCACACCATCCTCCAGATCATTAATAAACATATTAAACAAAACCGGCCCCAGGACCGACCCTTGGGGCACTCGGCTTGAAACCGGCTGCCAACTAGACATGGAGCCATTGATCACTACCCGTTGAGCTCGACGATCTAGCCAGCTTTCTATCCACCTTACAGTCCATTCATCCAGCCCATGCTTCTTTAACTTGGCAGCAAGAATACTTATGCCCAAATAAATCTGTTAGTCTTTAAGGTGCCACCAGACTCCCTGTTGTTTTTGTAGATACAGACTAACACGGCTACCCCCGATACTTGCCCAACGTGGGAGGGGCTGGAAATCAGCGTTAGCCCCGCGTCCCAGGACCAAGGCGGGAGGTGGCCGGGTGCTCCCCTGCCAGCATGGCCGTGAGGCTGCTTTACGCCGCCCCTAGTGACCGCTGCCCGGAACAGCCCTGCCCCGCTGGCTGGGCGCACTGGCAGGGAGGGCGGCTGGGACGAGGGGCGTTAAACCCAGGCTGATTCGCCGTCACCTGCTTCCCGGTACTGCCCGAACACCAGGTCTGTGTCATCCAGCGCCGCGGCGCTGCCCACGTGCGTCCCCTCCTCCCCGTAGTTCGTCATGTAGAAGGAGATCCTGCCCTGGCAAAGGAACAGGGCATTAGTAACAGTGGGGGTGCAGTGCGAGGGGTGGGCATGGGCCACAGTCCTCATCAATGTGGGGGAAACAGGCATGGAGGGGGGGCACAAAGTCAGCACCAGAGACAGGACTAGAACCCAGGAGTCCTGGCTCCCATCCCCCCTGCTCTAACCCACCAGCCCCCACTCCCCTCCCCTCCCCGAGCTGGGGATAGAACCCAGGAGTCCTGGCTCCCATCCCCCCTGCTCTAACCCACCAGCCCCCACTCCCCTCCCCGAGCTGGGGATAGAACCCAGGAGTCCTGGCTCCCATCCCCCCTGCTCTAACCCACCAGCCCCCACTCCCCTCCCAGAGCTGGGGAGAGAACCCAGGAGTCCTGGCTCCCAGCCCCCCTGCTCTAACCATTAGGCCCCACTTCCCTCCCAGAGCTGGGGAGAGAACCCAGGAGTCCTGGCTCCCAGCCCCCTGCTCTGACCACTAGCCCCCACTTCCCTCCCAGAGCCAGGGAGAGAACCTAGGAGTCCTGGCTCCCAGCCCTGTGCTGTGGTAAATTAATGCTGCCGCGAGCTAATCCCACGATGGCAGACAAGTGCAGAGCACCTCACGTCGGAGGGCGAGAAAGGCCGACTCCAGGTTGAGGCTTGGCTGGCTGGGGACCGCCGACAAGCAGTGGGGGCTACAGGGGCCACACACTGGAGGATTCGGCAACGCGACGCAGCTGTGAGAGAGGCGACTCTGGCGTGTGTTACCAGGAGCGTCGGACGGGAGACTGGGTCAGAGCCGCCGGGGTCCTCCCCCTGGCTTCCTCTGCCGTCCCAACCCCCCCCCCAGCACGCGCAGCCCCCCAGCCGACACACCTGCCTCTGCGACTCGTACAGGATCCGGTCCATCGTGTTGAGCAGCGTCATGGTCTTGTAGAACTTCAGCACCTGCTCCTGCGAGAGCTGCGGCGGGAGAGGGCGAGGAGCCGGGTCAGCGCCGGGCCTGCCACACCCAGCAACGGTGACGGGCTGGGGGTTGCGTCTCCCATACTGGAGATCCCGACTCAGCGATGGAGCCTAGAACAGCCCATGCCTGGGAGACGCTGCGACGGTTCGGGCCCCTGGGTCAGGCGCTCGGTTACCACGGCCACGCCAGCCAGGTAGATTGGGGGGTGGGATGTGGAGTTTGCCCCAGGCTGGCAGGGAAGGGGTTAAAACAGCCTAGGGAAGTCGTGCAGGGGGCAGCCAATCAGAGACAGGCTTCGGGGAGCAGCCAATCAGGGCCCAGCAGGCTGACATAAAAAGGAGGGGCAGGGCAGCAGGGGCACTCTCTGCAAGGAGCTGGGACTGTGCACCTAGCAGCTGGAGGGAGGTAGCGCCTTGGACAGAGCAGTAGCTGGCAGGGACCAGGGGAACAAGAGGGAGCTCCTGGCTGGAGGCCCGGAGAGGAGGGCGAAGGTGCTGGGGCTGTGGAGAACTGAAGCAGCTCTGGTGGAGAAGTTAAGGAGCGGCAGCAGGAGGCAGCTAGCTACAGGGTCCCTGGGCCAGGACCGGGAGTAGTGGGTGGGCCCTGGTGTCTCGGCCAGAGGATGAGAGAACTAATCCCTGAAATGGCCAGCAGGAGGCGCTGCTCTGGTGTGTGGATCCATCACAAGGGGTCATGGTAACAACCAGCAGACGTTCCAGGGTCCAGCCCCACGCAGGGCGGTAGCAAGGGGTGGGAAGCAATGGGGTGAAATGCAGGGGAACAAGGGTAGGGGAGCAGTGTTTTAACATGACAGTGGGGGACAGACTAGGTGCATCCTGCCCTGCCGTGTGCCCAGCTGTGGGGGACAGCCCAGGGGACCATCCTGCACGGGTGGGGTGGAGGAGATGGGACCCCCCTGATCCCGCCAGCATCTCGCGCTCACCTGGGGATCTTCATCCGGGTTGATGATCTGCCCCTGCCGGTCCATGACCCGGTAGATGGGGATCCCCGAGATCACGTTGGGCTGGATAAAATCCAGCTTGTCCACAAAGTCGGCTGAGGCGCCGGGAAACTGCGGCTTCTCCTCCAGGGAGGTGAACTGCTGCTGCCGGAGTACGCGCTGGGGGACAGGACACAGGTGAGGCAGGAGAGCATCGCCCTCAGACATGTCTCCCCCACGTGTCCACGCAGCACCACGGGAGTGACACCTAGCCAGCGGGCCCTGCGCGTGTAGGGACGTGTCGCTGGGCTGGGTGCGCTCAGGGCTTCTTAAACGATTGATTTATTCTTTGTATTGCAGCAGCACCGGAGAGCCCCAGTCGTGGGCCGGCCCCACAGGCGCCAGGTGCTGCACAAGCGCAGAACAAAGACCGTCCCTGTCCCTGAGTTTATAAGTTTAGTAAATCTAAAACGGCTGCATGCACACGCCATGGGCGTAATCCAATGGATATTAACGACACGGCTGCCCCTTTCCCCGCTAGCTAGGGCCTAAGGAAGCCGAGGAGAGGGTGGTAGCCGGCCCGTCTACGAATCCTGCAGCTTTTTTTAAGTTTCCTCCATGAATCGATTTGGGGCGCCCTTCCCTTTGGCCA